>NW_008796218.1:12944433-12967742 GCF_000699145.1 Aptenodytes forsteri | reverse complement strand
GTGACGGGCTGGGCATCGGTTGTTGGGTGGTGCGCAATTGCGTTGTGCATCACTTATTTTGTATATTCTATTATTATTATTATTATTATCATCATCATCATCATCATTATTATTGTTACTTTCCCTTCCTTTTCTGTCCTATTAAACTTTTTATCTCAACCCACAAATTTTACTTTTTTACCCCCGATTCTCTCCCCCATCCCACTGGGGTGGGGGAGGAGTGAGCGAACGGCTGTGTGGTGTTTAGCTGCCTGCCAGGTTAAACCACAACGCAGGCCCAGCCTTTTATTAGATATTTTTGTCTGATTCTGTTCCTGTGTTCACATTTGTGTTTGAATTCCCATCTGAATTACCCTATGGCTAGTATAGCACAATGTTGTTTTAACTATTATTCTTTATTTGAATCACAGTTAAATACAGAAGAATCAACTACGTCCATGAGCTAAGACAGCAAAAGAGATGGTCTCTGTCCCAGAAACTGGACCCCATAAGGTGAGACCCCTGTAGTATCTGATCAAGATATATTTCACCCCATATAGTTTCCTCATACCTTGATACTTATAATCTAAATTTTTACATTAGGGCGTGAGTTCCAAGAGCATGAGATAAAGCAAGATTTGTCCTATAAGGTGCTAAGAAGCACCCATGAGCTCTTAAACTATAAATAGTACACAAAATTCAGTGGCTTGTACACAGGTATAGAGCAAATCAATGGCAGAGCCAGGAAAATGTCAAGTTAGAGAAAAGTGAGGGATTCCTAACTCGTGCTGTCTCCACCGCTTGCCCTGAGCAGGCAGAACAGGCTCTCAAACCTGCAAACCCCTGTGAGGTTGAGTGAGGGAGACAACCACTCAGTAAATATGAGTTAATATAAGTATCAAGGAACATAAAAAACTGTCCTATGCAGTACATTTTGGTAGTCTGGGAAGAAGAACAGTCTTTTAGCACCAAAACCGGTACGTATTGGTGACTGCAGACACACAGAGCTAGGGGAATGCAAGATTTCCATCCTTGAAATAAGGAAGACAATCATCTACTTACAGGTAGGGGGAAAAATTGATGCACATGGCTGTCATCCGGGGAAATATTTTACTGTAACATAATCTAGGACTAATTTAAAAACAAAACAAAAAAGAAACAAGAAAAACTGCATCTTATATATTAGCACCTTTTTTTTTTTTTTAATACGATCTGGCAGCTGTGTAGAGCACATGACACAGTAATATATGTCTGTGACTGCTCAGGTTCGTAACAGAGATGTTGGCCCCCAGGCCGCCTTTGCCCCCTGGGCGTTGCAGAGCTGCTGCCCCCCTGTCCCAGCGCTGCTGACGTGGGCTCCCTCCCCGTCCGTCCCGAGCAGCTGCGGCAGCACCTGGCACTGCCTTGTGCCACACCGCAAAGGAGCACAGCGGCCAGCGTCCCCTCTCCCCTGGGCTCTCGGCCAAGGCAGTCAGTCTAAAGACACTGGGGGTGATTAATCACGTTCTGGTTTCAGAGGAGGAGGAGGAAGAGGCTCAGCAGCGCAGCCTTTATGCATGTGATGCTCAGTGAAACCAGCAGGGAAGGCGGTATGGGAAGAAGAGAGAATGCCGTGATTTTCCAATTCTTTTTAACTTGCAGGATCATAAGTGTCTTCCTGAGCAATAGGTATTTAGGCAGATCTACACCCAAGCTAAGCACACACATAAAGGTCAGGAACTAGGCTGCATGCTTTGCGGAGCATTGAGATATCTTGATTTCATCACACCACCTCTGCTTTATTTCTCCTCTACTATTAGTTCACTGCAGCAGCGGCTGCAAAGATGAAAATGCCACTGCAACTTCAGTTATTAATAGTGTACAGCGATTAGTATAATAATTTGATAAAATCCCGTCAGCTGCCCCTGGGCCTTTTGGTGATGTGGAAACTGTTCTGGGTCAGATCTGCCTAAGGCTAGTGTGACACCAGCAATGCTTTCGCAACCTGAAGGGCTGCCACAAAATCACTTATCTACATTAAAAGCCATTGCCATCTTCGAGATAATGTTTTCTTTCTGTCTGATTTTTCATCAAGCAAAAAGCTTGGCCATGGCATGTTAGAAATACAACGAATGCAATTTAGTTTAGATCCTGTGATTAAACTTAATTTGCTTCAGAAGAAGCTGCTTACACTGGTTAATTGCTCCAGTCTGAAAAGGGAATCGATACCTTCTGGCTGAGGCAAACAAGAGCAAATCTCATGCTCTGTCTGAGGAAGAACAGAAAAAAGGTTATGAACTTCATCACACCTCAGATGTGATTGCACAAGCATGTATTGCTGTTGTGGTTTAACCCCAGCCGGCAACTAAGCACCACACAATTACTCTCACATGGTAATTTTTAATACACTTTTGTAGAAAATTTGGTAATTAAAAAGGATTTTCTTCTTATTTTGCAAAAGAAATTGATACAGGTTTGTGCAGTGTGCAAAAAAAAACCACAAGAAAAAATAATACCAAGTTTGTGCTTAACTTAGAGCACTTTCTTGGAGTTAAACCCTCAGGGAACCGACTTGCTGAAGGATGGGCCAGATCCGTAAAGAAAGAGATCATTTACAGGCTCCTGAAATTCTATTCCATTAGCAACAGATGGTAAACACAAATATAAAAAAAAATATTTTGCAAGTACATTCGATACTGCCTCTTTAACTTTTTACAGAGCTGCTTCACATGTCAGACTTTCCAGAGGAAAGAGCTAGGCTAGATCAGCAAGTTTGCTAGACCGGCATTCTGTAACTATATATGGATTTAAAAAGAAACTTAAGCCACCGGGGGCTTGAATAGTAATATTTTGCAGCTATGAATTAGCAAGAACTAATTGAGCTTCTTCCTCTGAATTAGTGCAACCAGAGATTTGAAGCAGAATTGTTTTATTTGAGAGGAAACTGAACTTGAGCCGGGTGCCTTGGTTGCCCCGCGGCTGGGCGCGCGAGACCTGCCCCTGCCCTGTTCCCTGTGTTTCAGCATTCCCAGCCCCACCAAAAAGAGACCTGCTTAGGAACAGCGGTTGTTTTGCTGATCAACTCTGCCGAGCACTGAAAATACATTTTAAAAGTAACAGCTCTGAAAGAATTCAGTCGCTTTCTGCAAATGCTGTGGACTGTTTAGACATATAATTAATGTAGTCTTGCACTTATGGAAACTTGGCCTTTCTGCTTGGGATGTTGTTGGCTAAGGGTGTGTTCTTGCTGCTTTTTTTAAGGAAGGAATGGTTTGTTATTTATTGCTGAGCAAAACGGCAGGCGCTATTAATATTGTGGTGCTGACAGAGAAAGCATTTTCCCAGTTTGCTGTTCTTTTTTCTCTTTCCCTTGAAATGCTTGTTCTCTTTCCATAAACAGATGCAAACAGACCAAATGTTTCCTGCAAAATAATGCAGTGAGTACAAAGTAGCAATAGGAGGGTTATCTTGTTGATGAAAAGACATATTTTATTGTATGTCTGCACACATCAAAGCATAAAAATTTCACCAAGACGAGAACTTTCTGTGTAAAGGTGATTGCCTGCAGCCAGTTTTATGCTGTGCTGTATAAAGATGACAGGTATTCAGGCGTGAACTGATGAAGTAGAAAGTTTTTTGACTCCCATCTCCCCAGCTATACCATACAATGCTAATTTTTTGCTCTGAGACTCGCAGCTACAAAGCCCTTTTGTGAATATCACTTGCGGTGGTGCTGTCCTGCCCTGCCCTGCCCAAAGAGCGAGAGCTCTGCAGGAGACGAGGATGCTCTTTGGGGGCCTGAACCAGATCAGTGAGTCTGCATACACGAAAATTGCTATAATTTGTCAAGCTTAAGAAAAAATAAGTGTTTGGGGATATATATCTTTGAAGACTCTTTTAGCCAAATGTCTGATATTGGGCAGACTCACCCTACCCCCAGCATACTGAACAATGCATACCAAATTTCAGCGCTGAGTTCAAGCCCCTGAAACAGCTGACCTTTAAAGCAAAAATGCTTTGCAATCCCTGACCAGTCGAAGCTGCCGCAACTGAATCGGAGAGACATGCTGGGAAAACTGAACATGAGCGTTTCTCATTGCTATGAGAAGAACGATATGATCTCAACCTGATATTTTTCATTCTTTTTTTTCTGCTGGATGTTTACTGAAGTTCTGTCCTTCCTAGCTGATGCTTTAAACACGGGATTATGCTGCCTAGAGGTTTTTTTTTCCCTGATATGAAGAGTATGGCAAATAGTCTAGTCTTTATTCCTTCAGTTTATCCCTGCTTCCTATCCCAGGAGCACTGGAACTGTGAAACTGCCAGCAGCTACCTAGAGTTGGACAAATATAGGTATGACAGTAACTGCAAGAAAGAAAGGAGACTAGGCTGTTACAGGAAAATGCTACCGTTACAGTAAGCTTGTGAGCCTATAGTGAATTATATTATGCAACCAGAGCTCTACAGCTTTATTTCCTGGTCACATGAGCTTGAAGCCACAGTACGATAATTCAAAACACTGGTTAGAGGCAAGAAGTGTAAGAAAGAATCGTCTGAGGAAATATAATATTTTAGACTAAACTGTTAAATGAGATAAAGAAAGTAGTAGCTTCCTAAAAGAAAAAGAAAACACCTAGAAAAAAACGAGAAGCAGAAAGTTTCTCATCCATTGGAGAAATAAACAAAAGAAGACTTAATTTTTTAGGCTTGAGAAAAATAAATAAAGATTTTGGAAGTCTGTCTAAAAAAAGCTCTTTTAGAGCTTATGATTTAATTTATAAGTTCTTTTGGGCAGAGATTGTAAGTTTTTGTTGTTTGTCCAGAACTTATTGCTGCAGGGTATTATTCATAAGCAGAGCTTGTTGGTGAAAAGTAAATAAGAAACGGCATCAGGAGATAGTAAGAATTGTAACCAACAGCCCAATGGTACATCAGTCTGTTTTCTCCCATTTCACATTCCCAGCACTTTAGTGTATGCAGGGCTTAAACTGGTTTGGACTTCATGCTCTCTTTCGGGCTGGGTAATGGTAAGGCAGTGGTTACGCCAACGCAAAATCCATGACAAGAGGGGATTGTACACCTGGTTAGTAGATGGCTGCAATATCAGAAGCTTGATGGAAAAGACAAGCAGCATAGGTAAAGTAGAAATGGCTAGCTCCTAATAGAAATAAATCCGGGTGAGTTATATTTACGGGTTCCCCAGACACCATTCTTTCCAAATCCGGCAAAGCCACTGTGAATGAGTCACCTTATTCCAATGCTCAGGATTACGCTAACCCAAAGACCTCTTGAACTATTGTATTCATAATGCTTAATGATTCTCTTCTCATTTTACCTACATACAAGTGGAAAGTACCAGAGAAATGATCCTGTTCAGCCTCCTCTGCGGTGTATTGGAAAAAGCACACGTCTGTTTTTAGAAGTGGTCTCAGCCAGTTTGAAGCAGAGGGATGTTTTTTCAACAGCTAGAGCTGTTGTTAACAATTGCCTCGTTCCTCTCAGGTATTTTGTTTTAAAAAGCTTAAAAACTGGGGTTTTGACTGAAAAGGTTTTGGCGGGGGGGGGGGATGTTCAGGTTTTCAGTAGCTTGATTCTGGCTCAGTGAGTTATGTGGGGATTTAATTTTCCTCTGGGTTCCTTAGAAACCTTCTATAAATGGTTTAAATTTACCAGGCTGGTTTCTTTAGTCTGCCTGGTTCCTCGGTGTGTGCTCTCCATAAAGGCTGCCTTGGGTTTTTATCACCTCATCATTGCTCCTGGTTCACTGGTAACAACTGACGATAACGGAAATCTCCATGTAGGCTAAAGTCCCCCTGCTCACAGTGCCCTGTGATACAAACTGTTCAGGTTTTTTTCTTCCATAGTGGCTGTTTTCAAAAAAAAAAAAACAGATGCAAGACAAAATGCTTAACCTTGCCCTTGTTATCATCCCCACAGGGTATTTCCAGGGAGGGTGCTTTCACCGATTCCAGGCTAGCTTTATACTTTTTTGCCCCATATTGGGACAGAACTTTGTTTTCAGTTTGAAAAAGCACTTCTAGTCCTATTAATATGAACATAGCTGTGGTAGCTGGTGCAGCTGCAGGAGGTAGCTGTGAACCAGCCAGCTCCATAACTATTTGCTAGAGGCGTTGCCTTTGCGGTCCAGAACTCACTGCAATCTGCAGTGTCATGAGTGAAGCTGGGGCAAATACCTGGACATTTATCTCGAGCTGAGATCTGGCCACAAACAGCTGCTATCAGTACTCCCAAGATAACGCAAGTCTAGAAGCTGTGCCTGTATAAGGCAACCCAGTACGTTTTGACTGCTGGCAAAAACGGCAGTAATCCCAAGGATTTCCCCAGCGTGGAGCCCGAATCTCTGATTTATCAGCTAATGGCTTTCAGTCTCCAAGGTTATCATTCTGATAACTCTCCTGAGGGCTAGGATTTATACCTTCAGCAAGCAATTAGGTAGAAGGGCATGTCTAGCTGTACTCTTGATGGCAGTATTTTTTTTCTTTAAACCGATGTGTTTCTTCCCTGACGCCCTTCCCGTTCTCAGAAATCACTGGATTCATGCCACTACATCCATCATTTCAAAATTCAATTATATGTTTCATTTCAGGCAGCACTCAGGATCACAGAGAAATTTGCCATTTTTACAGAATATATAAGCAATTACAAGACAGCTTCCCACTGCTATCTGGGAAGAGCAAGTGTCCAAGAAAAATAGAGCAAGAATAGTACAGCTTGATCTTTGTTAGCTCGTATCTTAGAATAGTCACGTAGTTGATGTGCAGCATGCATCTGCACCTAAATAATGATGAGACCCATCAAACTGAGGTCCTTTCTTCCTCTAGAGTCATACGCTAACTGTCCTGGAACAGATATTGTTATTAAGCAGAATTACAAAATAATCATTTAAGGAAGACAAGCAAGTGGAGGGGCAACAACTGTGCATCACGTGCTAAATGTAGTGCGGGGAGAAAAGGACCTAGCAATTCAGAGAAAATATAAGATGGTAAAAATAGTGAATCTCATCCCACTCTTGATTGGAAGCCACTGTGTTTTTTGCTTGGATAAATAAATGCAAAGGGGAAAGGGGAAAGAAGAACTGTTCAGCTTATTTCTCTGTGGCCTTTAGCAGTAAACCTTATCTTCATGAGTGCTGACAGTGCTGAGAAGGATTGCAGCCCTGAACCCCACCTGCCATGGAACAGGCATGAAGGAATTGGGCTTTCTGGGCTCCGTTTTGATGCCTAATGCTCAGTTCTGAAGCTGCAAACTTTCAGCACCCCTATTTTCTGCCCGTTGCACAGCCACTTGTGGAAAGAGCATTTGTTGGGAACAAAAAAACCCTCTAACTCATTGGGATCTCTTGCATGGGTGACACTGGTGTGGGGAAACAGATCTCTCAAACAGGAGGGCCGGTCACTGTCTGGATGGTGGTGGGAGCCCCCACTGCAAGGGTGCTTGCAACAGCATCTTCAGCTGGATCGGGTGAAACTCTCCAGGTTGCTGTTCTGCTGCATGCTTATATCCAGCTGGGCTGTGGTCCTATGGGACCGCTTTGGCAAACGCATGAGCTGTTTCTATTGATTATCTTAAACTGTGAACTAAGCATCTCCTGACTATATTAGCTATGTATAAAAGACTGTCCTATGCAAGCATCTGTCGGAACAGTTTCTACTGAACATTTGTCATTCCCTGTGCACGGTTTGGTCAGTTCTGCAGGCAGAAGGGCTCGGGGCAGCTTCTGGGACTGCCAGGTTCTCCACCTGGGCTGTTACTCTGCATGCTGAACATGCAACTAGTGCCTATCAGCTGGCTTCTGTGCAGCAGGCACTGCTCGGGGGATTTCTGGGCCTTCCTAGACTTCCCCCTGGAGATGTCCCACAGCAATGAGTGGAATGCTATGGGGTGACTCCCTGTCCCAGGTCAGCCCAGACAATGTGTGGAGATCTGGGGAGATCCTGGACCGCCCCAGGAGCTGTTAGCTGAAGTGTGGTGGGTGTAGGCACAGGCACTGCCCTGATACACAGCTACACCTTGGTTGTAGCTATGGGACAAGCATGAATTTCATGTTATAGTTTATTTTATAATTTAAATTTCACAGATCTTGCCACAAGCCTTTCATGGAGTGTTGCTGTGACAGCATTCATAGTACCACTGAGATTTAGTTTTGTTTGCATTTTTTCTAAAATGGTCTCTTCTCTGAGTAGCTCTGTAGCTGACTGTCTAAGATTATTCATATGGGCCTCAATTTCTTCAGCAAAGCAGTGAACTAAGTGTTATAATTTGCATCAATAGGAACAAAATTGCTCATCTCAGTGCTGTGTGCCTTTAAAGGCCCTCTGAGCTCCCACCCTGCTGAAACACATCTCCCACAGAGTAACTCAGAATGGTTTGCAACCATTCTCCATGCTCCTTGTCCTGTTTAAGAGCAGGATGTGGCTGCTAAGGATTTGGCTGGTCTGTGAAGGCGTTTGAGGCTTAGGTCAGCATGGTCCAACCAGCTGCCTTGACCACAGGCAGAGCTGGCCCACTGCCCTTCTCCTGGAGGAGACAAGAAACAGCTGCTTGAGCGGCAAATGGGGCTGCTGAAGGCTTCCTCCTGCACCGGCCCAGATGCCGGGCAGCCGGAGTGACGGCTTCAGACTGGCATGGGAGCACCCGGGCAGCACTGCCAGCCCCATGGCACGTAGGTGGCAGATGCCAGGCTGGCGCAGAGGCACAAGAGTCTGCTGGTTAAGGCTGTGGTTAAAACATGAAACTTTGGTGAAATGGAGGCTTGGGGCATCTATCTACTGAGCTACAAGGCACTCCAGTTGTCAGCCTCTGAACTGGCACTATAAGCCTGGCACTCTCTCTCTCTCTATGTATAATGTTACAGACACAGAGAAGACATTCTGCTATGGAGCGTTTCTAGCTGTGTGCATGGCTAAGAATTAGTACAAGGAACGGATTAGTAGCAAGCGCTGTCTGAACATTTGTTTGTCCTCAGATATTTTAGCAAAATAAAAGGGATTGCATTCAAACAGCAGGGAAAAGTTGACTTTAAAATGAGGAGATGTGTGTGGTTTAAATATTCCATAGTGATGTCATGGCAGGAAGTTAAGTCCTGGGTTTTTTTTCCTGGTTTAAACTTAATGGAAAGGGTAAGACAATATTTCAGCTGTACAGCTACTGCTATGCCTCTAAGTGGTGTGCTGCACGGAGCAGCTGGGTCTCTGCATGTGCTGTAATACACAGCATACATCCCCATGCACCCTTGGTGCAGAAGTCACAGTTCCCCTGTGGTTATGAGGAATCACGCTGCCATGATCCCATTGCCAAATACGGTCCACAAAAGTCAAAGTGTACACATAAAAACACCCACTAACAAATCCTTGCAAAATCCAGTAAGGTAAAACTTATGTACTCTTATCTGTGTTCTACAAGGGGATGAGCCAAAAAAGAGAGAACACGTCAGTGACTACCTATAAGATAGTCTTAAAGCCCCCAGATCTATGAATTGCTACTTCCAGTGCTTCCCTGGATGTCGTGGTATTTTCTCACGGAGGTAACCAGCCTCATACACACTAAGGGCAAACCAAATTTCTGTGCTAAACATCCCAAACCGCATACTGGATCAGGTTAGGTATTGATGGCAAAATGAAAGATGATTCCAGAGCATAATATATTGCAGGAATCACACTCAGTCTGATCACAGAAACTGTTTTAAAACTGGATTTAAACCCAGAGCAAGTGCTTAAACGCCCTGCAGTGAGACAGACTGCCAAGGCTGTCCCTCTCCCCACCTCCCTGTGTGCTGAACAGAGGCTGCGTGTGTTACTTAGCTGAGGGCAAGCACTGCGTGGGATCTGACACAGCAGCAATGATGAGAAGCAGGGAGGGAGAGGAAAGAGGTATTACTATTCCTACTTACACCTACTTTTGACTCTGCACGTTTGTAGGGGCCTTTAAGCTTTTTATAGCTGGCCCAAGTACAGCGAGAACAAATCAAGCAAGCAGCTGGACAAAGCCTTGGTATTTCTGACCTATGCCGGCATGGGAGCATCCAAGCTTGCATCCAAGTGTGCCTTGGGATCCAGCAAAGCTTTCAGGAAAGACTTGACACTTTCTTTTTCATGTCCGAGTGGTGCAAGTAGCAGCAACCCTGGATATTGGTTTGTTAGTAGATAACATTACTGAAAGGAAATGTTTTGATTATATTAAATAGCTGTCAGCCTCAGATGTTGTTCAACAGTTTGAACTGTTGATCTTTTACATGGATTTTTTCCTGAAAGAAAATATTTAGTTAACACTCACCATTAAATCAATGAAAAAAATGCACTTTCCTGACATACATTCTCTTTGATCCTTACTAATTTGCAAGCATCTCTGTCCATACTTGTCTTTATCATAGAATCATAGAATAGTTTGGGTTGGAAAGGACCTTTAAAGGTCATCTAGTCCAACCCCCCGTCATGGTCAGGGACATCATCTTCGTAGTCATTGTGAGAAAATGCCATTTTCACATTTTTTTCTGGCTTATACTTGTTTATATTTTGTTCTGATATGGTCAGCTTCTAGTATTACATGTGGTTTAAGTAGAAAAGACATAGTGGTAAAACAAAATTTCTATGATTATTTTGTGGGTTACCCTTAAATTGACCGGTACAGCTTCAGAAGTACAAAGCAATTAGTGGGAAAGGGAGAAAGGGCTGAGATGCCTGGAAGGGACATGCGGTCAACCCATTTTCCAGACCTCCTCTCAGAAGATCACCCATGGTGTTTGAAACTTGCTGGCTTACCTGGGTGACCCGCTGGTGGGGATGACCGTACAGAAAACATCTGCTTCCTTAGACCCTTGTCTTGTGAGGACTCAGCATACACTTCGCTTTCTGAATATAACTAGCCCTGCGGAGTTTGGTAGGACTGTGTACATGAACGCAGTTAAGTACAGACAGGAATGTGGCCTTCAGCCTTAATTTGTCCAAAAGCATAGATGGAAAAACAGGTCCATTTTTTTCTTCTTATGAATCTATAGGAATTATCATGTCATAGTGTGCTTCGTCACCTCACGGTATATGGGGATCCACACAATTTTAACCAGGCACATAGAATACATAAACAAAAAATGGAAGGTAGTACAACAGCTTTAGAAGAGCCCCTTGGGGCTGGGTACGTGTCCTGAGTCCTGTCTGTGTCAGTTCGGGAGCCACTGAGAGGTAACTGAAAGGGTCTTCTCACATGGCAATCTGCACAGGTGCAATACTGGCCTTTCCAATGTCAGTTCAAGCTTCCGCTTCAGTGTCAACATGGCCACGATTTAGCCTTAATTATTTCTAGTATTTTGGATAGACACTGCTTATTCTTTTGCAAAAAAAAATAAATCAGATTCCCCATGGATTCCTTCAGGAAGACTATTACTATGGTTCTCACCATGCCCTACGCGCTCCTCTCAAAATGGCATGCTGCCCAAAGTGTTGCTTCCTAAGCAGAGAGACTGCAGGCACATTTGCCTGGCTGGGCGAAATACAGCCCCACCCTCATGTTCCCCGTTGGGCTTTTCTCTGCCACCCTCTTTTTTTAGAGATTCAGACATCTTTTGCTGGTTTTCACTGCCATGGCTGATTTACAGGTGATGAGTACTGAGGAACTCTTGTTTTGGGTTTGTTACAGCGTCACAGAAACGTGTGCTGGCTGCTCTTGAAAGATCCGGTGGCCGGATGGGATCCACCCAAGAGTGCTGAGGGAGCTGGCGGAGGTGCTCGCCAAGCTGCTCTCCATCATTTATCAGCAGTCCTGGTTGACGGGGGAGGTCCCGGATGACTGGAGGCTTGCCAATGTGACGCCCATCTACAAGAAGGGCCGGAAGGAGGATCTGGGGAACTAGAGGCCTGTCAGCCTGATCTCGGTGCCGGGGAAGATTATGGAGCGGTTCATCTTGAGGGCACTCACAAGGCATGAGCGGGACAACCAGGGGATCCGGCCCAGCCAGCATGGGTTCATGAGAGGCAGGTCCTGCTTGACCAACCTGATCTCCTTCTATGACCAGGTGACCCGCCTAGTGGATGAGGGAAAGGCTGTGGATGTGGTCTACCTGGACTTCAGTAAGGCCTTTGACACCGTCTCCCACAGCATTCTCCTCGAGAAGCTGGCGGCTCACGGCTTAGACAGGTGTACTCTGCGCTGGGTCAAAAACTGGCTGGACGGCCGGGCCCAGAGAGTTGTGGTGAATGGAGTTCAATCCAGTTGGCGGCCAGTCACGAGCGGTGTTCCCCAGGGCTCAGTACTGGGGCCGGTCTTGTTTAATATCTTTATTGATGATCTGGATGAGGGGATCGAGTGCACCCTCAGTAAGTTTGCAGACGACACCAAGCTGGGCGGGAGTGTTGATCTGCTCGAGGGTAGGAAGGCTCTGCAGAGGGACCTGGACAGGCTGGATCGATGGGCCGAGGCCAACTGGATGAGGTTCAACAAGGCCAAGTGCTGGGTCCTGCACTTCGGCCACAACAACCCCATGCAGCGCTACAGGCTTGGGGAAGAGGGGCTGGAAAGCTGCCTGGCGGAAAAGGACCTGGGGGTGTTGGTCGACAGCTGGCTGAACATGAGCCGGCAGTGTGACCAGGCGGCCAAGAAGGCCAATGGCATCCTGGCCTGTATCAGAAATAGTGTGGCCAGCAGGAGTAGGGAAGTGATCGTGCCCCTGTACTCGGCACTGGTGAGGCCACACCTCGAATACTGTGTTCAGTTTTGGGCCCCTCACTACAAGAAGGACGTCGAGGTGCTGGAGCGTGTCCAGAGAAGGGCAACGAGGCTGGTGAAGGGTCTGGAGAACAAGTCTGATGAGGAGTGGCTGAGGGAACTGGGGTTGTTTAGCCTGGAGAAAAGGAGGCTGAGGGGAGACCTCATCGCTCTCTACAACTACCTGAAAGGAGGTTGTAGCGAGGTGGGTGTTGGTCTCTTCTCCCAAGTAACAAGCGATAGGATGAGAGGAAACGGCCTCAAGTTGCGCCAGGGGAGGTTTAGATTGGATGTAAGGAAAAATGTCTTTACTGAAAGAGTGGTTAAACATTGGAACAGGCTGCCCAGGGAAGGGGGGGAGTCCCCATCCCTGGAGGTATTTAAAAGACGAGTAGATGAGGCACTTAGGGACATGGTTTAGTGGGTGGTGGTGTTGGGTCGACGGTTGGACTCAATGATCTTAGAGGTCTTTTCCAACCTCAATGATTCTATGATTCTATGATTCTAAGGCTGCCTGCTTTCAAACCCCCCACAAACCCTGGCATGGACCAGCTCTCTCCAAAGAGTCACCTTCAAGATCCAGAGTCTTGGACTTGGCTGTGGAGCCTCCTGTCAACATCTGGTCCAAGAGAGGAGGGGAGGTAGGACTGGAAGGGTATGTTTCCTGAGCCTGTGCTCTCTCACAGATCCCACAGCTGCTGGTGCTGATGGTAGTGCCCAGAAGTGTGAATTTGGGCAAACCACTGAGGACTGCTAAAATTTTGATGCTCCTAGAGGCATTATTTTGAGGTCTTAAAGTCCTGTCTGCTTACGTCAGAACTGGTATCCACATTCAACACGCGAGTATATTCTGTTTATTAACTGTTATGTATTAGCTTCAACAAGTGGGATATGGTTTTCTTCATACAGTCTTACTTCACCTACAAACACTTCTGCTTTTAATAGACACGGGGAATATGATGAAAGAGAATAGTTTATGCCATTCCAGAGAAGATTAGACACGTTTTTATTTGCTAATGCATTCCACTTCCAACATATTTACTGCTGTAACATCTGGACAAAAACAGATGTTTGGTAACCAATGAAGTAACTTTTATCAAGTTACAGTGTCTGGAGGGGATTGCTATTGCATTACTATGTGTTAGTCCCACACGGTGTGACTATATATCCAGTTAGTTAGAGTCCCAGGTTTATGTATTCGATGAAGAGATTAAAATGGAATTTTTAGTTGGAAAACAACAGAATAGAAAGGCTTCAGAGGAGAGAGTTTCTTCTCTAAATTAATTTTATTTTTTTTTTTATCATGTGAGGCAATGAACTGTTTTGTTTGCATTAGTTAAGAAAATGTTTTAATCACTCAGCTGTTCCTAATCAAATCATACAGCTAATTGTTTGAGTGTTTGATAACCAAAACCTTTTGTAAATGCCAGCACTTTTGTACACCTCAGCAGAAATGAACCTCTGCTGAAAATTTGTACCAGAAGTATTCTTTCCCGTGATGATTTTTCTCATGCAACAACTTTGTCCCTAGGCTAGCTATCACGTATCAATAATTAGTACCAAATAGCTGGTGGTCAAAGAGAACTGTTAGAAAGCATTATGTAGGCTGTAATTTGATTAACAATAGCAAATTCTTTTTTGTAAATCATCTGGAATTAACACAATGAACAATCTAGGAATTACAACTCAAATCTGGAAATGCCTAACATTTCTGGAAACTTATGTTTCCAGAAACAACCAATGGTTCCTGTATTACTCATTGTGCTGATTCCCAGATGACTCGCAGCCCAAAAAAAAGAAAAGAGAAAAGGCTACTGTCTGCAAGTAATTTGCAAGTAAGCCAAGTGCAAGCAAGCCAGCTACAATATAGAGCAAAATACTTCCAAGATTCATCTTTGACTCTGCCCTGTGGAAGGTATGGGTAAAGTCCCCATCACTTTCAGCAAGAGTTAGAGAAAACTTGTTTAGAATATGCAGTCCTCCATGTCTTTTTCTGAGTATCTTAGTTACTAAGGTAGTTATTTTCTCCGTTTATGCTGAAGCAGCTTTGGACTCCCTTTTTGTCACTGCAGCAGAAGCAACACCAGCAAATGTCCAGAAACCCTTCTCAGAGGTGTGCTCACATTTTTGACACTGAATTAAGACTAAACCGATCCCTTTCAGAAAAAAAAAAGGAGGGGAAATAATACTGATAAATGGAATAAGACAAACATAAGTTTTTATAATGTGCAAATAATACAATTTAAATTATTGCCACAGAATTAGTGGTCCTAGCTACAATTTATAACTTGCAAGTCTTCCCAAAAGCTGTAGTATAATGCTCGTTGCTCACTTTAACACTTTTGAAAATCCTGTGCATACATTTTCAGGAATGCGAGAAACCACCACAAAACAAGCTTGAGTTTGCAGCCCATAGTTAGACATGATCCCAGCTGGACTACTTCAAAAGAAAGGTAGGTTAGTTTTAATAACGTCTGAGTATGTTTTGGTTAGTGCATCCACCTCGGCAACTCCTTGTTAGTCCAAATTACTCAGTTTTACAAGAAATCAAAAGATTAACAAACTACCATCCATGATTATTCAGAGTAATGTTAGAGAGCTTGGCCTGATAGTTTGTAGGTTGGATCAGTGCAAATGTATAATGTTTTTTTAAAAATCAGCAACAGGAGAAAAAGAGCAAAATGTAGTTCTTTGAAGATAAGTACATAAAAACATATAAGTACATTTAATGGCAATGCCTCTTACTTGCAGCGTGAGTGGCAAATCCTCAGAACTGTGCCTGGACGGCAGCCTGACCCAGCAGCCCCTCTGAAAGCGCAGTTTCTTGGGGCAACAAAGGTCAAGCACATCTCCAAATTGTACTCTGCACAAAGTGCTTTGAGAGGTAAGTGTGAGGATAAGTAGAAAATGGGAGAACCTGTATGGTTTCATTACCCAAAGAAATCTTTGCTGCTATTCCCAGCATTTTTATTTGTGGTAAACTACTCCGTCATCAAATTTACATGCAAATGATTCCAGTGCAACAAGAGGTTAAGAAAACACGGGGTATGTCACCCCTTGCCATCCTCCTGTGTGCAGACTTTCTACAAAAAGGCAGGGATTTTGAAGTCCAATGCCATATCACTCCATAACCTGCAAAACGTATTATAAGGCAACAGACTAAGTAGTGATTTAGCAGGTTTGAAACCAAGGGTGAAATCCCACCTCCCACCAAAGGTGTGGCACAGTGCCAGGGGCCAGCTTTTGCCTGGAGGTTATTGGTGGTATATCGCACTGTACAACAGGGGAGCCAGAAAGGGGAATATCCGTTGCCTTTTTTTTCAAAGCAATATTTGTGTCCCTGAATATGTCTGCCTCAAGCTGTTTGGAAAAGGGGGTGAAAGAAGCCACACGCTCCCGCTATTCCTTTCTGGTCAGCCATTGTTGCTGCTGCCTGCGTAACTAAGTTTCCAGCATTAAATCTGCAGGTTCTTCCTTGGGAGAAGAGCGGGAGGGGAAGGAGAAACAACTCAGTAGTTGTAGACAGGCTCCCTCTGCTCTGAAGGCTGCTGGCACCAGATAAACAGCACACGTTGCAGCCGTTTAACCCATGGAGGTGTTCTGCCTGTGGGTTACTCTTGTAGGGAGGATGGGTTGTCCAGCCCTGCCTTCCAGACACTTCTTGGTTTTGAATGTACCTTCTTAATTTTAATTTCAAACAGTTGTCACAGCATTGCTTTGGTTTGGTTGAACCATCTTAGGGCTCCGAATAGGAAAGTGTTTTAAATGCCTCCGAAGCTGCCTACTGTGAAACAGAAGCGTTTATTCTGTTAGCAGAGGGAAGCTGCTCTTCTTTGCGCTTCTGTGTGTTTGGGCACTGAGATCCTTCAGCAAATTTATGCTCAGGCATCGCTGTCTAACCCTGGAGGAAATCCTCCCAAGTCTGCCCCGGCACTACAGCGCTGCTGTCTCAGGCTTTCCAGCGCCCCGGCGAGACGGTCCCTAGGGAAGAGGAAGTTTATCAGCTGGCACAGGCTCTGGGAGCATAAACCCCAGTGGGATTAAACCACCAGAACAGACCGATTTGTGAGACCAGACGTGGTGTTCAGAGGCTCTGAATGCCAGCAGCAGGGCCGGGGCTTTCTCATCCAAGGCAACCAAGCCGGAAGAGCCATAACATTTCCTAAGCCTAAACTAGCCCCCAAACTTTATTCAGTCCAGCTTCTTTCCATTAAAGCCAATTGTACATCTTTGCTTCTTGACCGTAAACGTGGAAACAGGCGGGTAGTGTTCCTGCAGCTCTGCAGAGCACCCCGTGCCCTCTGGTTCAAAGTCAGTCGTAGCAAACGACCGCGCTGGGGCTCCAGGTCGAGCTGCGGAGGCACGTTTTACCAGTGCCCATCGCATCCTCTGCAGAAGGGCCCGCAGAGCCACAAGCGAGTCATCTCGAATGCTGGTTCCTAAGCCATGCCATTCTGAATAAAAGTCGTAAATTGTAGTAGGAGGTATAAACTCCCTATCGATATTCTGCACCAACCTCAGGCATGGGAGAATAACGCAGTGTTAGGGCTGCTGAATGAGTGCTCTGTGTGCACCGAGTCATTAAAAACCCGGGGAACAGTCAACCATGACTGCACAAAAATAAATATAGAGCTGACTGTCAATAGTACCCCTTCACCTGCTTCTTCAAGTAGAATTTTATAAGAATGTTTGTTAAAGGGAATGATTTTTAACAGGGAGATTTTGGTATATTTCAGTTGAAACCATATGCTTGGTCTTATGCTGCTCAAATACAAAGTCAGTCTAGTTTTAAATTTAATACACCGTTAAAAACACCTAAATAAAAATCCAAGTGAACGTGTTAGGATATAGAAAGGACATTTTCCAACTCCTAAAAAACTGATCTGGGAATACAAGTGAATTTTACTATAGAAGCATGTTTTGTTTTATTCTTTATTTGCTACGTTGGGATAGGTATGAGTGAGACATTAAATCAGTTAAATCCTAGGAATTTTTTTTTGTCATTTTCCATCTTCTCTCACTTTTATCTGCACAAAGGATACTATTATAAATATTTCAGTTTTATCTGAGGCAGAGAATAGAAAGGTTAAACTGTTGTGGAGACATGTTTAATAAAACTACATGCAGTTGGTTAGCCTGAACATGTAGGCTCCCACTCTAAATTCATGAGCAGGGTCTTTAAAGGATTGGTGAGAAGAGGAAATTTGATGACTAATCGGTATAAATTGTGTCAGGATCTAGCTTTTATTCAGGAATTCATCCCTGATCTTAATACATAAGATTGTGTGTGTAAATCAGAAAATGCCATCCTTATAAAGGTGGCAAAACTGGAAATTTTATAGGGTAAAATCTGCTTAATTTTTTGGGGAACCAACCTAGAGAATAGGCCTGGTGAAATTCGCTTTCAGAAAATTTAGATGTTTTCAAGACCCTGCCTCAAATGAATACATTAGATCACAGGACTGCAAATCCTAAGCAACTGTATCAATGGATTAATCCCATTGGAAATGACATCAGCATTTCCCCACCAGACTCTCTTAGATTTCTTCCAAGGCTTTTATTCAAATTCTTTTCCAACCCTGCCTGAGCAGAACATGTCAGGTTTTAAGCTTTTTCTATTTTGTAAGAGAGGGAGAGAAGGAAAGAGAAGTAAAGTTGTGGGGTTTTTTTAAATCCTAAAATAAATCTTATCTTACTCCTAACAGGTTAGAGGCAAGGAGAATGTGTTATCGTGAATAATTAGCGAACTATGTTGCTGTAACATCTGCAAAGTATATGTTTTCACATACAGCTTTTTCACGTTCACGTAGAGCATTAAACATAACGCAGAAAGGACTGAAAATCAAATCAACATTTTAACAGCACGATACGCTGTCTCTGTAACAAACCACATTTACAGTAATGGGAAAACTTCTCCAGGTGCTGGCCAATGATGATGCTTTTTAAAGTGTTTTCATTTCCACCAAGGAAGTGTTATTATTTCCACTTCAGGAACCTTGCTGAAGAAATACTAGTGATATCCCTTCTGGGGTTCGAGGTTTTTCATCAACAGACAGAAACTGCGCTAGTATAATACCAGCAAATATTCATCCCTCTTCATCTCTCTTTTAACCTCTTCCCTTCTTAGGAAGCATCCAGATGCATCGCTTCTCTTTTCAAAAATGACCTGAGCACATCCTCAATTTTCTGCTTTAAGCAAATTATATTTACATAAGGTAAACCAGCACCCACTACAGAGAGGGGCTGTGGTAAAATCTCTTTCTGTATTTTTCTGCCAAGGTTGAGCTCATTTTGGTGTTGGCTAAAGTTGAAGTAGATTCAGTACTAATTGCATATTCTTCTGAGACAGCCAGCCTGACAGACTCTTTCTATTAGCTGTATTCACGTTAAGCCTCATACCCAATACTTCCTATAGCTACTCATGTTTTTTGAATTTGGTTTTCTGTATTGCTTACCCAAGAAGGGCCAGTGCTAAAGGACTCAGAGGACTCTACGCCCAGACACAGCTGTGGTTTCAGCCTGAAATCTGTCAAGAAGAAAAAGTTTATCAGAACCCACCAGCTTTAAACAGAAGTTAACAACAAAGTTTTTTTCTCTACAAATTTGTATTTGAGAAATCTCTTGGTTTTGAATTAAACTCACCTTTCTGAGAAATTCAAAATTTCAGTGTAATCGCAGATAAGCATGCTGGTCCTGGAACATTCAGTACGGTTTGACGGTTTGTGCTTCTACATATCCATTCCTAATTTCTGTTGTATTCCAAAGTTATACTGAATGAATATTAAGTGCTTTATAAAAGTTTCACTCGACAAACCTTTTTTTATTGTGCAGAATCTCTGGTATATTCTTATGGCGATTTCCCTACAGAAAAATGGCATTATTCTTTCATGGGCTATTTCATGCCCACCTAACTTGATGTCATTTGAGCATTTAGTGCTACACCCTACAATTAGAAATTACACACACATACTTGTTAGTTTCATGTTTAAACAAGGTATCTTTATGTAAAGCTATAGAACAGTTCACAGCAGGAAAACAGAAGCCAGTAGTCAGAAAACAACATTTATACCCTAAAGCCTGTGGGGCCTTTAGGACCATATAACATGTATCTGTTCTCCAAATTAATGGCCATTTACATCTGAAACATTCTGATGCTGCAAAGTTTACAGCCGCCATCATCTGCAGCAGAAATAGCAAGCACGTGTGAGCCAAGAGCCAAAGATGAAGCACTGCTTGCCGAGGAAGATTATGCAAGCGTCACCTGAAATCCAGTGCCGAGCTGCATATTTGCCATCAGTTTATAGGCAATTTCTGGACTGGAGGCTGATTTTGGTGCTGTTGCATAAGAGGTTAGGCGGAGTAAATTCTGCAGTTCTTTATAGTACTATAAACCTAATGCTGTTGAATGGAAAAACAATGGCTTTACTACAGCAGAGTATATCATGCCAAGTATTTGTAAAAAGACAGTATCACTATGCTGCTTTATTTTTGTTTCCAGTACTATTTCCTCGTTTTATGCAAAAGGAATTTTTAAATGCTTGAGCAGGCACAGAGGGTAAAATACTGTCATGCTGAAATCAATGGGCCTTTTGACAATGCCAGGATTTCAATGAGAGCCTTCATGGGAGCATGCCACAAGGAGCAGCTGTTTCTTGGATGCATCCCAAAAGCTCCCCAGATATCTGATCTCATTCAACTACCCCTATGGGTTCCCAGCAGAAAATGCGACGTTCAGCAGAAAACGGCTTGCTCTCCTCCCTGGTTCTCTCCACCCCACGTTTCTGGTATTCCTGAGAAATTCCCTTCTGTCCTCCTTTGGTTTTATCGCCCTCTGTGCCTTCCAGATAATGCCAGAAATTACTTTTGAAAACTCTGCGTTGACACTGATTTTTATGTTGTTATTTCAGCCATTGCTGTGGTGTTCGAGCTGCCGTTAACTGTGATGAAAATGTCTGGCCCTTGAACCCAGGTCTTGATGGATAAAGGTAATTGTTACTTTCAGTGTGTGTCTTTCAAAAAAGAAAAAAATCTGATTTTCATTTGTATGCACAAAGTTTTATGAACAGTTTAAGGGTATTCATATTAGATTATCTCACTGCAGTCTTAAGACTTTTGTCTTTTAGATGTGATTTTGGAATTAATAATGGCTACTTATGCACAGTATTGTTCTGTCAGTGTGAGCCTACATCTTCTCCATTGTTTGATGCTTTTCAGCTAGAACTTAGGATTCTGTTGCGTTGTAATCCTGAACCGTAATAGGTATTGCCTTGGATCAGGCTGTTGTGCATCTTTCAGCAAGTTCCAGCTTTTACCAAAGCTTTGCCCACTGAGTCACCAAGGCTGCAGATCCCATATCGCAGACTTCCTTCAGAAGCAGACATTCCAAGTGGGTTGATTGGGGAGAGACTATTTTAATGTAAAATTTAAATAAAACTTGGATAATGCATGTTGGATTGAAAGCAGCAGCGGCCGGGAGTCAGCAGCTGCAGCAAGGAGCAACAGACACCTCTTAGTCTCTTAATATATGAAGAGACGGAGAAAAAGTATTTACTAAGGCTGAATTTTTTACCCACTGTGGCACTGGTGAAAGCATGACCATGCTGACAAAGCTATAGCTGAGTGATTTACAAGCAGGGTACTTCTATGAAGAGACCTCAAAAGTGGAGTCCACCACAACCCAAGTATCGGCCAAACCAGTCAACTGGCAGTAACACCAGCCGGGGTGGAAACTTATGTAGATAAAGTACTATGGCTGGCAAAGAATTGGGAACCAAATAAAATATTAGGTGAAAGAAGAGTGTCCTGGGAATAAAATTGTTTGAAAGAGCCCCAGTTGGCAAACACAGACCAAGGACAAATGCCAAGCAGGCTCAGTTGAATAAGCTTTAAACCTTTTATAGAAACCTGAAGCACAAAAGCTTAGCCTAATCCAACCTATTTATATGAGTGTTTTCTGAACCTAATTACAAATTTAAAATGTTTCCAAATGTGTGGAATGTTTCTGTTTGGATAGCTTGTCTGGCCTGGGTTTTCAGCAGTGCAAAAGAAGTTGCCTGGACTCTGCAAACATTGCTCACCTTGAGGTGTATGTGCGCGTGGTCTTTACTGACTCCAAGGCTTGGAAAGTCTACTTAAAGCAATTCAATAAGTGAAGGGTTCAGCTATTACCCTTGCTGTCTCTGGGTTAGATTTTTCTTGGTTGGCTGACTGCTTGGTTTATTTTTTGCTCTTGTTTCTTGGTGTTTGTTAGTCTCTCGTGACCTTCTGCGCTTACGTAAAGCATTTCAGTAGGCTCTAAAGTCAATACTCAGGAACGCCGATAGCGCAGGTTATCATTAAGTATTAAAGGCCACACTGCCAGTGAGAACTTGCATTCAGTGCTGCTGTGTCGTACCGTAAAGGGCCTGGCCACGTAGTTAAGCCCATTACTGAGCTCCCACCGACCTACCCACTGGTAGCAGGGGCACCTGGGAACAGAATCAGCAGCCAGCCACCAAAGCCAGATACGTGGAGAATAGGGGCCTTGCTGGAGCCTCTCAAGGAACTGGAAGCAAAGAAAGGAGCAGCTTGTGGAGCTCAGCACGCTTGAGCTCGAGAAGAGCAGCTGGTCTCTACAGCAGCTATTTGCTTCACTTGTGCCCAGAAACAGGATAGCTTGTGATTACAGAGTGAAGCCGCTGTGAGGGAAGGGGCTCAAGACTCTGCATTTGAAACGTAGGTGTCTAAAGTCATGGCAGCGTAAGAAATGGTAGAGCCAAAGTCCCCTGAGCCCCACAAGGCTCTAACCTACAATGCCCAGCATAATAGTGAAAAAAGCAGAGAGCTGGCCTATTTCCCAATCAAGTTAACTGTAAGCATCATGGTTATTTACAACATGCAGAAAGTATCAGGATGATACTTAAAATATTTACATTAAAGAGGCGATATAAGTATTTTTGCATGCAAAGCCCTCACAAACAGCAGTGGGAGTTTTAACTCTGGATGACTGCAGGATTTGGTATAATCTCTGCTAGCTGGTGATTTTTTTCCATGGAAGAGGAAAGATGATGTCAAAGGAGCTGGCAACTTTACAGACCCTTTCTTTTTGTGATCTCACCTTGATTTAACAACTCAAAAATAGTAAAGACAGATTTATACTAGTTACGTGCAAGGTTTGACCCTGCTGTAATCCAGCTACTGGATTAATGTGGAATATTGTTTCATGAAAGAGAAACCCTTAAAATTTTACATAGTCAGCCCCGCAGGACGAACTGTATTTGGATTTTCCTCAAACGCATCTGAAATTTTATTTAAGAACAGATTTTGCGCTTCATTTCCCCATCTTTACCCTATCAAGGTTTATTGCATTGCACCTTATTCTTGAACCTGCATCTTTTCCCCTTTCAAGTTTTTAATCAGCGACAAACCACGCGGCCTGAGCGACCAAACATGTTTGCAGCTTTGCCAGGTCCCTCCGCCCCGCGGAGCTGCTGTGAAAATCAGACTGTTGGCAAACTAGTCATTTCTAATGGGAAAATGAGAAAAGCTGAGCAATTCCAGGTTCGGGGGTTTTTTGTTTAATAAGGGGAGAAAGGTGTACGTGTCTCCCTCCCCTCCCCGCGTGGGACAACCCCCGAGGGGGGCGATGCCCGGGGGCG
>NW_008796218.1:12932957-12943197 GCF_000699145.1 Aptenodytes forsteri | reverse complement strand
CGCCGGGGTCTGTCTGGAAGGAGTACCTCCTGGCGCAAATACATCCTTCCTCCTGGAAAAACTTATTTATTATATTTGACTTCCTAAACAAATAGCGCGTTTCTATAAACCGGGAGGTTAGAGGTACGTTTAAGTTAATATCCCATATTTAAAAAATTACCCCGTGTTATATTGTTCATCTTTGGTTACAAAGTGAAGTAAGCTTTCTCGTCTCCGATTCCCTGTCGTCGGTTTATGTATCGCCTTTTCTACTGCGGCTCACCTGCCGCGAACGTGGATAAAGCGTGGCGCTCGCCAGCCACGTCCGGACTCACGCGAAGCAGATGCTTAAATTGCTTTTGTTGTTAGTCTCCTTCAGGGGGAAACCTCTGGCCCTCTATTAACTTTCTTAAACTTTTGTAACTGTATGTATTCTACGCACGTAAAACATTGTTCTACTACGTAACTTAAAGCTGTGATTTCCATTTGTGTTTTGAAAGACGGGAACTATTCTGGCAGGAATTGTACTCTTCCAGGCTTGCTTATCTGTGACTCTAAGCTATCATAACCCCAAGAGCTAGCCAAAGGGGCTCGCATCCTGAGAATGCTGACACAGATTTTTATAGCAAGAAGAAGGAGCCCTAGCAGTGGTTGTAGTTTCAGATCCCAAATTTGAGAGCCGGGTTTCTTAGGGCATGTTTCTAAAGCAGACAAAAAGGTTTAGTCTGTGCCAGCACAGTGACGTTTCTCGTTGGTGCCTTTGTACTTTTGCCAGCTAAGCTATTAATAAAATTATTTGTGCTCCTAGACAATAGCAGAAGTGCCTAGTGGGAAGGAGGGGGAGGATTGTTTGGGTTTTTAGACTCATTGCTACTTAATTGTCAATTTGGGGTAATATGGCTACTAGGTTACAGATACTGCAGGCAGAATCACTGTTCGGATGAAAAAAGTTCATATGTTGTTTTAATAAATATTTGAAAACAATGTTAAAGCACATTTTTTTTCTTTTATTGTTTTGCTTGAGACGCTCTTGATTTAAAACATGCTGTTGTAATACGTCTTTGCAGCAAAAAATTGCGAGTATGTAGATCCTGCCAAACGAAATAACTTGCTTTTTAGTAAAAACAAATAAAAATTTACAGACATAAGAAGTAAGCAAGTTTCATTAAAAGCAATGGTACAGAAGGGCGCGTAGGGTGGATTTTTTGGAGTTTGTAAGCCTTTTTAAGAAACTAGCAACCTCATGGCACTGGAAGAGAAGGTGTTTGATGCCCATTTGAGGTCTGATCTTGTTAACCCTACTCGCGTTCAGTTACACTTTGGTCTGCAAACCGTCCAGTTGGTAAGTTACTCAGAAGTGCTGTGGGTCAACATAAATCACCTGGGACCAGAGCGCTGAAGGCACCAGGAAATGTCTGATGAAGGTATGTGCTTACAGAACCTCTGGACCATCCAGGCAGCTCATTTTCGCTAAAGGCAGTGAGGTGTAGCTCCTGGCAGGATACTTAAAAGATGTCAACTTGCACCTTTAGATCCCCAGTAGCTTTGAAGATCTGCCTTTCAGGCCCCTGAAAAAACAGAAACATTTCATCGATTGGCTTCAGTGGAACTATACAGTGTTATTTTCAAATATGTCTTCAAGTGAGAAGGCATGATGGGTTCTAGCTCTTAAAAATGAGTTTATTTGTGATACTTTCCTTGCCACTAGGGTTAGATATAACAACAGAGGAGCGAAAAGGGCCATCCGACTCAGTCTTGTGTGTCCACTGTCACAGCAAACTATATAGCATTTCTGGGATGGACCAAGCTCTAAAAGTGCCTGAGGGTTTCATTTACATCCAGTCTCTCCTTTCTCTCTGAATCTTACCAGTTTAGAAGTATGTGCCAAAGATGTCATGTCATTCCATTTGTGCCCAGATGTTTCTTAAAAGGAGTTTTAGTCTCTGCTTACCCACTTTCTGAGTCATTGGTTATAACATGAATTGTAAACATCAGTAAAGAAACTAAAATGGCAGGCCATGCTAGTTTTTTAGCCATATGAGAGCATTATTCATATCCTAATAGAAAAATAGTAGTAGTAGTAATAATGTGAAACACAGCTTCTTGAATATGCTTGTCCTGGTTTCGGCTGGGATAGAGTAAATTTCCTTCCTAGTAGCTGGCACAGTGCTGTGTTTTGTATCTAGGATGAGAATAATGTTGATAACACACCAATGGTTTAGTTGTTGCTAAGCAGTGCTTACACTAGTCAAGGACTTTTCAGCTTCCCATGCCCTGCCAGCGAGAAGCTGGGAGGGGGCACAGCCAGGACAGCTGACCCAAACTGGCCCAAGGGACATTCCATACCATGTGACGTCATGCTCAGTATATAAACTGGGGGGAGTTGGCCGGGGGGCGTGACCACTGCTCGGGGATGGGATGGGCATCGGTCGGCAGGTGGTGAGCAATGGCATTGTGCGTCACTTATTTTGTATATCCTTTTATCATTATTTTCTCTTCCTTTTCTGTCCTATTGTCTTTATCTCAACCCACAAATTTTACTTTTTTTCCCCCCAATCTCTCCCCCATCCCACTGGGGTAGGGGGGGAGTGAGCGAACGGTTGTGTGGTGTTCAGCTGTCTGCCGGGTTAAACCACAACAATGCTTGAAGCAGCTTGGCTATTCTACTTGCAGTAACAAATTTTAGTCAAGCTCAAACTATCCCAACGTACGCAGCATACTAAGAGAGTAAATGTCTGCAGAGCGCTTACTTTTCAAAGCAGGAGATTATGTGACCTGTGGAGATTAACAGTATAACTCATTCCGCTCGATACCCCTGTCTGTAAGTTGTCACCTAATGAAACAGAACCATGGTTCTTTAAAATCCACACTAATGCTTCACATGATAAATATGAATATTTTGATAAATATGTCCATTGATTTATGTTTCAGCAAAGTATAAACATTTTTTATGTTTGAAATTGAAACAAAATCAGCATTCTGCTCTAACATCGATTATAAAAGGCTTTAAATGTTCCCTTTCAAAAAAAAAATGCATACATCTGAGTCTGGTCTATGCATAAGTTCACAGGTTTAGTAAAAAGGGTCAGTCTTACGTAGATTTGATGAAGCCAGTACGAAACTCTTTTAGGACATTTAAATCTACTAGAATTTGATTTATATCATTTTGGCTGGTCTAAGCAAATATATCTATTAAATGTATCCATTAAATGTATCAATTTTGAGTCAGAGCTGATACATTAAATGGCTTTTATAAATCTGCAAGTGCCTGCAAGAACTGCGTGTTTAGTGATATCCAGCAGTTTAAAGTTTTAAATTCAAAATAGTTCTTTAAAAACTATGAAAACTATATTGCAATCCTCTTTCAATCTTATTTTTTCTGCTTTTGCTTTTTTACCTGATAAAACTTATTTAATTAGAAGAGAGGAAGATCCTCTGGTTTTAGACAGCCTATTTCAAATAGTAAAGGCCTTTTTATCATTGAAAACTCAGTAAGGATTTTTAAGCAGAGAGCTTTAAAAGGATGATTTCAGCAACTATTTTGACCCAATAGCTCCTCCTGTTGTGTTTAAATATTGCATCATTATTGGGCTCTTTTTTTCTTTTCTTTTTTTTTTTTTTAAATGCAGAAGTTTGAACTAAGGTTAAGCTGACTTGGCCTTTTATGTGGTGCTCTGGAGATTTTCAAAATATATATTGTTTTCTGAATTTATTAAAGAGTTGATGGTACTGAAGAGCAGACGACAATGTTTTCTGAAAAAAAAAAATAATCAAGTAATGCAGCTGGAACAGTCATAGAGAGCTTACTTAATACTTAAGTTTTCTTTGCCACTCAGCCCGTGATTTAACTTGTCAAGAGTCAAAGCAAGGCATTAAGAGACACACCGCCACTCCTCTCCAGGTAGCTTACTTTTGAAGGCGGTGCTCTGCTGTGGACATTCTCACGCCTACTGATACACACACGGAGAGGAGGAAGCTCAGCGTGTGGATATGGAGCAAACCGTGCTGTCTCACATCAGCACTAATAAAACCTGTGCTTGCCTTTTGACAGGTCAATGGCTAGGAATTTAGGGGGGACGTGGTGGCAATTGTGGCTTTCCAAATCGCAACTTCCAAAGTTTCACAGGTTGACCTAGCCAGGACCATCCTGAGAAACAGAGAAGTCGCGGGAAGCTTTCAAAAACATGGTAAGCCTCTCAAAAATCCTGTGCTTGCCAAGCTGGGTGTATGAATTGTCTGAAGGTAAGTTGTTGCTGCTATAGGCTGTCACGTGCTCAGATGCAGGTTGCCAAGATGTGTACCTCAGGAGCAAAAAATACACTTGCCTTAGTCAATAGAAACAACCTGGTGAGCTACAGAGAAAGCATCGGCTCTGGTTATAGTCTTACCTAGAAAACGTGTGTTCTGTGGAGAAATTCTATTGGGTGCATCTGCTGCCGTTGGTGTAGCTGCTTATTTAGATGGGCTTCATGCTACTTTACCAGCTTCTTGCTCATGCTTCTCGGATATCGCTTTTGTGATTGGTAAAGAAGTTTTCAGCTAACACTGAAGGTGGTGTTGAGTGAAATGTATTTGACAGCCATCGTTCCTGGAGTAATCTTGTATGTTCAAAATCTGGCCTTCTTCTATCTTTTAAAATGTATTTTTACTTACAGCCCATTGGGGAATTTATTTTCTATTACTTCGATTTTTGGCGAGCCATTAGCAAAAATTGAACAATTTGTGGGTCCGTATTTCATTCCTGAAGTATGTGAAACTGGCAAAAATACTGACCCCACTACATGTCTTTTTAAAAGCTTTTATTAGAATATATATGTATAAAAAGACTATAACTCTGTGCTTATTTTATTTTCTTCATAAAGTTGTCATCTTGCCTGCAAGATCAGTTTACAACTGGAAAAGGCAGAATTTAATGACTAATTCTGTAACAAGAAAAACATATGGTCTCCATAATTATTACGTTTTTAATGATGTGGCTTGGACAGGGTCGTTCATGGCTTGTAGAGTCATTCGTCCTTGAAAACTGCCTTACTTTGGGGAGGTATCGCTGACGGTCTCCAACATGCCATTAACATTCTTTCATAAGAAAAGACAATGCCAAGTGTATCATATTTTCTCAGATGACAACCTTCCTTAGGCTGTACGTATACCTCTTTTAAGTGCTTAGAAACTGCCTATGTAGTAGTAATTGTTCGTGTCTGAACTTTCTTTGGGGGGAGAAAAAAGTCCTTGGAGAAGGTTGCCTTAGGGAGAGATTCATTATGTAGCGCTAGATATTGGCAAGTGCAGGATGACCGAAAAACCTATGTACTTGCATCGTATTTTCCATACTTTTTCCGTGCTGCAAACATGTCACTGTGACAGGAGTTACCAAGATAAATTAGTTTTAGTGTAAATAATAGAGACCTTACGATAGACAGACTGTCCAAACTGCAAGATGTTTTTTTCTGTCTACTTATCATCTCTTGTCAAAAATAACATGACCAAGATTTTCAGTTTAGTGCTAGGTCCAAGACAATTAATTCAGTGGGCCTTTGGTCTTAGGTTCTCAGCTTTTTTACTTAAATTTATCTAAGAGGTTGTTATGCCTTTACCTGGGTAATGATAAAGAATTCTTTCCCATACGCTTTCTGTGTTGACAGCTCTTTGGTTAACGAAGAGCAGTCAACTTTTCTTAATAGCAGGCTTTGTCCTTTTTTACGAATGTGAACTTGTTTCTAATTTAATGTGATTTAACTGAGATTTGTATTAAAATTCAGAGTAATATGAGTGCATATGTTAAATACCTTGCAAATTATTTTTATGTTTTGATGCTTTCTTACAAAGTAATATACTTATTAACTCTGGATTCTAACAGAGGCACAACAAAACACAAGCTAGTTCATAACTGGGTCAGCACACAAGTCAGGATGCTATTAGGTTTGTAATGTTAAATAGTATCTTGCATATCCTCTAATTTCAGAAGAGTAACCCTAGAAAAAAATGAGTGAATGAACAAGAGGTAAACCACGCTCGGGTTTTTTTCCTGATATGAGCACAGAGGAATAAATCTGACCGTGTACATCAAGAATGAACTGAAGTTCACCCTGTGCTCATTTACCCTAGAAGCTCATTTGCAACCAGGCCCAGTTTTTGTTTCTAGCTTTTATATTTCTGTGGCAATTAGGGTTTTCAAAAAGCCAGGCATCCCCCTGTGCTACATATATGTTGATTTACAGCTCCTATCCTAATCACCTTTCCATTGTGTCTGATTCCGCAACCATATGCAGGCTGTGTAATATCTATTTACTTACATAGTCTTACTGAATTTAATATTAATTCCTCTGCATTTCTAAGCTACATTTCAGTCTGCCCTGCCGCACAGACATCTCAGGCCTGCTCTAAGTTGCTGCTTATATCTCCTCAGCACGCGTGCAGAGCTGGAGCTCACAGGAACAGGAAAACATCATTATTGTTGGTATGTCCGGCTCCACTGGGAATACTGGTCTAGTTCATAGCTTTTCACTGTCATGTCAGGGTAACAAATGTATTGGACGAACATCAGTTTGCTTCCTAAAGATGTTCTGCTTCTTATGCTCTTTGCATGTTAGCCTGTGAATTTAAATTTTGCAATGCCCTTTACCTACCAATTGCTGCCAGCCTTAAATTTATTTGGCAGTAACTTACTGCATGGACTAGTAGTCACATGGAAACTTACGGCATAACCCCCACGGTATCGTACTTCCCCATATGAATGATAGTAACAGAGTAAAGCCCAAAAGGAATCGGTGAACTGATCTTGCACTACAGGATTCAGCAAAACGGTGTTGTGACAGTAAAAAGGCACATAAATGTACTGTAAAACACAATAAGGTCCAGATTTTCATTATATAGCACTTCTGACATACCTCTTTTAAAATTCTTTCTTTTATAGATACTCAGCAAATACAAGCACAACACTAATGATTCATATTTTGCTGAGTTATGTCATCTTGAAGGCAGTTTGATTTTATTTCCACTTGGATAGGATACTTTTCCACTTGCGTATTATGTAACGCTCCTTATAAAAATAGAGACCCGGTCTTGCAAACACCTTGGAGTGCTCCTGTTACCGAATGAGACTTATGACTGTTTCAGTTCTCACACCCTCCTTATTATGCTTATAATACTTCAAAATGTTCCCCTTTTGGCTTGGAAAAAATCTCCATTCTTGGTCTATGTACAGCTTTTCTTCCTAAGGTCTGAACAAAATTTCTTCTGGTTCTTTTTTTTCAGCCTGATGGGGATTTCTATGTATGCTGATATGCTTAGTTTATGTTAATAACAGATTTCACTCATTAGAAACCTCTAAATATATTATTTAGACACAACTTGATTTGTTTCTCCACACTTGAAACAAATTGATTCACTTGATTCTCCCTTTAATTAGTAAAAATAAGAAATTAATTCTGAACTTATACAATATAAAACGTTTTCTTTCAGCCAGTATGTATTTAACAGGGTGTGCACTGGCTCTAAAAGAGAACAAAGAAGCAAAAATACTTGAGAAACGTAGTGTTAATGTAACAGGTTGCAAAGCCAACAGCATAAGAGTCAGGAAATTAAAAACTGTGGCTTCTCAAGCAACAATCTAAGTTCAGCATAGGCAGAATATTCACACTGCCTTTTCCTAAGAGCTACTACTTGCAGGTTAGCGATTGACACAGGGAATAAGGTATGTACTCTTCATAAAATATCTACAGGTACAGAATTCTCTTCTTTCCTTTTTTTTTTTCTTTTTTTTGTAATGAAGAGCAATTAAAACTCTGGAATAAATAAATAAAGCGGTTTGTAAACAGTATATATTTTGTAAACAGTATATATGAAATGATCCCAATTATCTGCCAGACATCCAATCTATCAAATCTTGAAAATAATTTAGAATTTTCAAGCTCCTGGTTTCAAATAATGTATTTCAATAGGGCGGGATGGGGTTTAGTTAGTTATTAGTTTAATAACTAACTAATAACATTAGTTAGTTATTAAAAAATAAAAAAAAAACCAGGAAGACGGCCATGACAACCAAGAATATGTGTGTTCCATAGAGAAAATGGGGAAAAAAACCAAGGCAAAAATGTGAAAGAAAGGTGGAAAATGGATTTGGGACCTAATTTGAAAGCAACTAATTCCTACCACTGTTTCCTTAAAAGAAAGTCATGCGTACAACTCCGTGCATTACAGCACTGCTTTGGCACGTGAAGATTGTTTTTTATTGAAGATGTTGAATGATAACTACCAACAAAAATATTTAATTTCCTATAAGTCACAGACTCAGTTTTAGCCCTTTTTAACTGCCAAAATGCTTAGACAGTCTCTAAACAGTCATTGAATATTTTCAGTTCTGCATGTACTTGTTTCCATCCAACTAGCCAACTTTTCATCTTTGTGAATGCTTTACTGTCTGTGAAAAGTGCTGCTTAGGCAACATTTATGTTGAAGGTTTTCCCTTTATTGTTTATACTGAGGCACCAGGACTTTTCTGGGTGCTTTGCAGACCACAGTATGGCCACTGAGTGTCCAGTGGAGCAGGTGCCTCTTGCACAGCTGGGGAAAAGCTTCCCATCAGGAGGACAATAAAGGTTTTCCTTTTCCTTTTTAGTTCAGCTCTTCTTTTTCATGTCAGACATGCCACCAGCTTATGCATACTGAAGAAGGTGGGGATTCCAGTCCAGTACAAGCTGAAAACTTGAAGACCAACATGGGCCACTCCAGCCAAAAACTGGTAGGTGCTATGTCCCACCGTTGCCTTCAATTACACAAGCCATATTTCTGTCTGTTAGAACCTTCCTCCCTTCAACCATGAGAAACACACCGTTCAAATAAATGCAGCATTAACATATTTGCCAGCCAGAAGGTATCGGGCACTAAATAATGAGGGTATGTTAATGCTGGTTTTAAATTTATTCCCAGGAAGCTCATCTGCCTGAAGCTTACTGCTCACAAGGTTTGTTTGACAGTAAAATCATCTCATAGAATCATTTAGGTTGGAAAAGACCTTTAAGATCATCAAGTCCAACCATTAACCTAGCACTGCCAAGTCCACCACTAAACCATGTCTTCCCTGGGCAGCCTGTTCCAATGTTTAACCACTCTTTCAGTAAAGAAACTTTTCATCACGTCCAATCTAGACCTCCCCTGGCGCAACTTGAGGCCATTTCCTCTCGTCCTATCGCTTGTTACTTGGGAGAAGAGACCGACACCCACCTCGCTACAACCTCCTTTCAGGTAGTTGTAGAGAGCGATGAGGTCTCCCCTCAGCCTCCTTTTCTCCAGGCTAAACAACCCCAGTTCCCTCAGCCGCTCCTCATAAGACTTGTTCTCCAGACCCCTCACCAGCCTCGTTGCCCTTCTCTGGACACGCTCCAGCACCTCAGTGTCCTTCTTGTAGTGAGGGGCCCAAAACTGACCGCAGTATTCGAGGTGCAGCTTCACTAGTGCTGAGTACAGGGGCACAATCACTTCCCTAGTCCTGCCCTTGTATGAGAATCACTACTTCTCATACAAATCTGCACCATTAACTTGGAGGATACAGGCAAGGGCCGCTCTGTCTGAAACAGCAGGGATGTTTTATGCCATAACTTAGGCTCTGTTTGGCCATAGTCACATTAAATCTTGCCTGTAAAGGCCATCTTTCATATTCAGTGATGTTTGCTGTAGGCTACATCTGGCATATAAAGACCCCAGTTTGGTTTTTTTCTTTTTTTTTTTTTCTTTTCCCCCCTTTCTCTCTCTGCTTCTGTTGTAAGGGCATGTGGCTCATCACACCTGGTGAGGATAGCCAGGACACTCTGTGGTATATTTCTTCCTAGGTCCTTGCTTTGGTCCCGTGGTCCGAAGAGGGTTCTTAGTCTGATCTCTCTCCCACCAAAAACTGGGAGCCTGAAGTGACTGGGGAGTGTTTGTCACACACAGGGGAGAAGAAGCCACGGGAAATGATGGCTTTTTCCACCCTTCATCTTCGAATCAAGGCCAAATGCCTTTTCAAAACCCATCCCTCGGTCAAGCGCAAGGTCAGTGCGGTGGTAACAAGGAACTGACCGAGCCCGGTTCTCTCCGCTGTGTTCCGCAGGGGACTAAATAGTTTATGAAAGATCCCCGAACGGAATTCCCGGGGAAAGAGCAGGCGCGGGTGGGCTGCTGCGAGCCGGCGTTACCCGGCGCTGCCCGCCGGGAGGGCTGCCGGCAGCCGGCAGCGCCATCGGCCCCTCCCCGGCCCGGTGGCGGAGCCGCTAAGTGCGGGCGG
>NW_008796218.1:12924964-12932862 GCF_000699145.1 Aptenodytes forsteri | reverse complement strand
ACGCGGGTGCGGCCGGCAGCGCCATCGGCCCCGACATCCTCCCCGGCCCCACCCGCGAGCGGGGGCGCGGGCCTCGCGTCCTTCGCGCTTCTCCCAGGGAAGCGTGTAGTACGGCGTCTGCATCCCGTCTCCTCTGCAGAAGCTGCCTGCGTGAATGAGCTGCTTTGTCATTTACTCTAATTACGCTAATTTAGAAGACTGAAAGCTGGAGTGGGACTGAAGCCTGGCCCCCAAACGGGAATCCTTCAGGCAGTACCTCTTCCTGGGCCTTCATACGCAGTTATATGTGGACGCGAAGTAATGTAAACGTGCAGAGGTTTTTTACCTTTATGGTACTTATTTGCTTCTTTGTGCCTGTTGTCATCTGAGGTAAGAGCATCAGGCAAATGTTTTCCTGCACAGACTCTTTGGGACGCTTGTTCACAAGATTCAGCCTTGCAACCAAAGGCGGTACGCACGCTGTATTTAGTCTGGAGTTATTCTTTTTCTGAAGTTTGCATTATTTTTTGACTCAGGCAATGCTTGCAAGATAGAAATCCTCAGTTCAAATTGAGGCCAGTTCGGGCTTTTCCTGCAGTTGTCTAAGTTTTTATGGATCCGTGTTAAATTCTGCTACATCCTACATGGAGCTGGTTACCTTGACCAGCTTCTGATGCAGCAAAATGGTTTTAAGGCACAGCTAAAATTTGGTTATGATACACTAATTATACCCTTCATTTCTCTGCAGATTCTTAACCTTGTGTGAGGAGAACATATTATCTGAAGTAGCTCAGCTGTCTTAAAGTACCATTACCCAGAATTAACTTTTAAGCAGCTGTGCAGGTAAAGCTAATAAACGTACTGCTGATGTCAGCAACCAGGGGAGTCTGGATGATGTCTTGTGGGGTGAGGTTTGAGGAGACTGAAAGAGACAGATTTTTGAGAAAGAGAATAGTGAAAACTGGGGAAGACTGAAAGCATGGCCTCCAGGTGATGGGGATCGCCTTAAATCGTAATTGCCTGTCAGCATCCAGGCTGACCCTGGTCGTGCTGCTGAGGATTATGAGTGAATAATGACAGCATGGACAGAAAATCCTTGAGCCTGGGATGGTGTTCACATGGGATGGTGCGACTCATAGGAGCTGTTGGTAGTATTTGTTTTAAATTATGCAAATCTGAGGTCTGATAACTGAGAGCGGAGTTACGTATGGTGTTTTCCAGGTTGATGCAGATAACAGTAGTTCAGAGACAAGAAACACGGAGACCTGTGGTGCAGAGAATTTGTTTTGCATTATCAGTTGCTCTTCAATTTGACCACGGTTATGAGCATGCTAACTCTAGGTGAACCAGTGAGTTCTGCTTCTAGTTTAGTAGAGAATGCAATTTCAAGTGTAAAATAGCAGCACAGGGATAAGTGTCTGCCTGAAAATTTTGAGGAGGCAAGGGGATAAAAACTCCTGGAACTCTTGGTGGTAATTTAGTCTCCATTAATTTGAGATTAGCATCCTACTTTTATTGTAAAAATGAAAAAAAAAGAAATAACAAGGCAAACCTCTGTCAAGAATTGAAAAACTGTACTGAACACGATAAGAGAATCCCTGTTGTGTGATTGATTCCATTAAGCATCTTCAGTAACCTCCTAGAATAAGAGATGTGTTTTCTGCAGTGGCCTGGCACCATCAGCACCAGGCATTTGGATTTGTTTTTCTTACCAGCAGCTCAGCTGTCTTGGACTCCAGGTTTTTTGAGACATAAAGTCATATTTCTCTAGCATTTAATATCGTGTCTTAACATAAAGGTTTTGGGAAAACAGCGGTATAACCCAGTAGTTATAGTTGTGCAAATCACTGAGCAGGAATGGAAATGGTCATTTTGCCCAGTTACACCATTTATAGATACGCTTACTAGTAAGGGGGGAAGAATGTTTTCTTTGTCATCGAGTGGGAAGGTAGTAGTTGGCTTCTGTGTGGTACTTTTAAGCGTGCAATTGCAGGATTTTCCGAAGATGATATGAACGGTTCCGAGTTCTTCACTGCCATTTGCAGGCTCACCTTAATGTTCTATATGTGCTCAAGGTGCAGAAAAAGGTAAAGAAAAATCACTTAGAAATCAATTAGAAATCAGGAATAACACACAGTTTCCAGACAAATCCACCCAACCTATGGATGTCTTTCCTTACAGTGCCCTGGAAACATCAGATCCATCAGACTGGGGTTTCTTGTTCATGTGGCAGCTAGGGGCTTGCTAGTGCTACTTGAGGAATATTTCATCCCAGCTCTATGCCTTTTGTCATCCATTGTTCCAGGAAGGAGGAACGCCAGCACCGGGCTGCCTTTGTCATTCCAGCAGGAGCTGGTAGTTACCCTCTTCCCCCTTGCTGGTTTGGAGTGCTGGAGGCTGGTAGTCCCTGGGAGGGTCAGAGTGGCTGGGTGCTGCGTCTATGACCTGCAGCTGGATAGCCTGACCATCCAGGTCTTGCACGGTGCAGGTGAGAAAGAGGGGGCTCGATGTGCCTGACACTCACCTGGCACAGAGGTCCCAGCTGGGAAGGCTGAGCACCGTAATAGAAGTCATGACAAATCCCCGGTTGGTGTGAAATGCCTTATTGGAGTAGGCCGGTGAAGACATGCCGGGTGGCCTCTGTGGAGAACTTGACCCAGAATACTCTACCACCCCACTGATGCAAATTGGAAAAAATCCTACCAAAGGGAGAAGTTTCTGCTGTGATGCTGTGTGTGTGGGACAAAAGTAGACTTGCAGATCTGTTTAATTTTTGTATCTAAGAAGAAAAACTTCTAGAGGGCATGCTGTAGCAGATATTTTAAATCATTGTCATCTGGGTTTTCATTTTAATAATGACACCATTAAATTACTAACTCAGGGAAAACAATAAACAGCCCTTTTATTGTTACAAGTTTTCTCTCGGTACGTGGCTAACCCAAACAATTGCTTCACAGCAAACACAGAAACAGAAGTTTAATGCAAACACTGCGGTGTATTTGAAGAGTAAGTGCTTAACTTCACCACAAGGGAAATCTTTTTGCTATAACAATTTTTACAGCCTCCTCTTGCATAACCAGCAAACTGAATAATACTAGGGCTGGAGGGCCCGATTCTCTCCTAATTAACAGTGGTGTTATGCAGGTACAAGTTCATTGACTTCAATAAATAGACATAAATGAAAGAGCTGAATATGTCTGGAGTCTTGGGGCAGAGTAACAGTAGACAAAATAGATCTGCATATTAAAAAAGCTACATATGATGATTTTTATTAATATTGAAAAGTGTCCAGTAGAATCGTTTCCTACCCTAAACGTATCCAAGGCTCCTGCTGCAGCCTGTGAAGGAGATCCTCCCCTCTGTGGCATGCGGTGCTGTTTCATATTCTGGCTATTAGGACTGGGAGTGTTTCAAGGGACTACTTTGTGATGAACAATAGGTTTGACTGATGACACTAAAAACTGAAGTCTCGTGGAACAGGGGTACCACTGACAGCAGTGTAGGCTTTCTCTGTCTGGTAGTAAAATTTAGGGCTGCCACCATCCATGATTCTCCCAGCAGCATCGTGTTTAGTGAATTGTATGTAGCAATGGTTGTCTGTAAACAAAAGCATCGGTTAATCATAAAATTAATGCCATGAAAAGTAGTCTTGCTGAATGTAAATACTGATGGTGTAACATCCATGTTGGAGCTAGTTGCTGAGGCTCTTTTTGTAGTCAGTGGAGAGAAGTAAGAGTTCAGTTCCTCTCATTCTAAAGCAGGTTTCTGACAAGGTCAGCTGAATTGTGGCCCAGATGTGCTGACAAGGTCAGCTGAATTGTGGCCCAGATTTGGCCACAAACTGTTTGTTAGTTAGGAGTGTTAGGGACAGTGTGTATGATGTTCAGGTGTGGGTCACTACGGTACATGTCCGAAGTTAGGCGAGGTGAACCCTGCTGTACAAGCTTCTCGCATCAAAGCAAAGGTGCAAATTCCCATTCGGCTTATGGCCTTTGCCATTGTAACATAAATGGCATGTAACTCACCTCAGTAGCTTCCAGAAGTTTTTTGGGTTTTTTTTATATCTAGAAATTGTGTCTGGCAGGATTGGTTGCATCTGTTTTTTTTATATTGACCTTTTGTTCCAAAGCATTTACAAAACTTGCTGTCATGGATTTAGAAGAGATTCTGCTTGACCTGCATTTTGTGTGACTGAGTTATCTATTACCAGGTGAACAAATACCAGTTAAGCAACATCTGTGATAGGAAGACAATAAACTCACCTCAGTTTCTTGCCATAAAAGAAAATTCTGAGATGTTTTTCTATTACCACTAGTGTTATAAGGAGTCCCTTAGAAGCAAGTTCCTATTTCTTAATTGAATGGTAAAATAGATGCCTAGAAACCCTTTGAATCTGGCAAGCTTCGCATAGGACTTTAAACTTAGTGACGAATCTTTCCTGAGAGACAGTCATAAAGTAAAGGCTAAATATTTTTCCCTGCCCCTTGTTTTGCCATTTTGAAGAAAAATGTTCATAAGTTCATACACAATGTCTAGGTAGTTATAACCTCCATGCTAAAGTTAAAAGAAGAAGAGCCTTTGCTTAGGTTAGACACTAAGCATGTGAGTAATACTTAAATTATTTGGTAAGCCACTTAAGTAAGATTAGAAAATGGTGTACAAAACCAGTACATGAACTACTGGATGGATGGATGTAATGAATGCATGAAATACATTATGGACAAACTATGTAATGAACTATTTAGGTGGGTGTATTAAGTATATCCAGTTGTCAGAAATTCCCCTGTCCCCCTCTGGTAAGCCGGAGGAGCTTTCCGGTGGCCTTAAACTTCAGAAGCAAATTCTGGTTCTCATGGTCTTGTCTTAAGCAGATACCTACAGGAGTACCTACTTATATTTAGTACACAGAGAAAAGCATCCGTATCCCCAAAGGAGCTGGGTAGTTGGTTCTGGGAAGAGTGCTCTGTGCTTGAGTTCCTTATACTCTGAAAGACAGGTGGAATAAATTGATCTGACCATTTATGTTGCTTATATGCTTTCTAGTGGTGTTCTTAAATTCAAGTGGGTGTGAGTGCCGTGCTTTGTGCTGGACACTTCAGCATTGTCCAGATGTCAGGAATTTTCTGATCTTGCTTACCCTATCATGCCTTACAAGTTTTCTGGTGTGCAGCTATCTGTTCACCAATCTTAGGTAAACTGGATAAGGGGTATGTGTGAGGGTACTCAATTCTGCCTTCATCATGCTGACTTTGGATATGGGTAGTATTAGCATTTTAGGGATTCAGGTAGCTTCATATGCAGAAGGGCAAGTATCAACAGCCTCTGAGTTGCCTAAGCAACTAGGCAATGGTTTTGTGACTTGTGCTCCTGCATCTTAATTGTCCTAATTCCATCTAAACTGTATTTTGGTTGCTTAAGTGTATTTGTGGATCTGACCCATTACCGTCAGGTAATCCACTGCCTTGAACAGCGAACTACCCTGAAACCAGTACAGATGTAGCAAAAGTTTTTACAGTATGTTAAAATGGTCGTCCTCTTTTTTTTTTTTTTTTTTTTTTTGGAAACTATATATTCTAAAGTTTCAGTGTATTGGAAACCTCATTGTCTTCCAGTACTTGTCTTTTGTTTCAAGAAAATTAGAATAAGTATCCAATTATCACGTGTTAAAATCCCTAAAACATACCACATCTTTGCAGTCATACATAATAAAACTTTGTCCAAGAAATCTCAGAAGGAGACTGCAGCCAGTCTTGCTGTGTAAATATTTTTACAGTTAGGAGGAAAACTGAGTTACTTGAATAATGCTTTGGAATTAAGGTAGATGTATACATATATATATTTACATATGTATGTTTGTGTACATATATATAAAAAAAAGGAAAGATATTCAATCTGGATATAAAAGAGGTTTAAGTCTGTACGCACAAAACTAGCTGTGGCTTGGACTGCATTGCAAGTGAAGGTTGGTAATTACTGGGTTCCGATGGGACTACTGTGCACAAACGAGAGAAAGTAGAAATCAATGTTCTCATTTGCTATACTCAATCAAATGAAATAAAACCAAAAGGAGACACAAGGGTCCTGTACAACCTAGTTCTAACTTGTAGCAAAGGAAAAAAATAAAAAAAAACCTTCTGACAACTCCAGTAGGTCTTAGTGAGTCAAAATACTGAAACCAATGAGTTTTTTCCTGCGCAAAGACAACTGGGTAGACTTTGGTCCTGGCAGGGCATCAATATTTTGCCCTGTGAACTTAAGAACAAAAACAACAGAAAAAGATACTGAATAAATATGCAATATTTGAAATGGTTTAAACACTCTATTAAAAATATATGTAATGATTTATTGTTTCAGGGGGAGGCCAAGTATTTTTCTGAATAAGAAAAACATTAGACCAGAACTTCTTTTCTAATTTAAGATTTGGATGCGTCATCTTTCTGCAATACAGTATGCAGCTAGCTTTAAATAAAAGAGTATATCTATAGAAAGCAGCCCGGCTGTGAGAGGGGAAAGGAGCTCTTGCAGAACTCTGTTGCCATAGCTAAAGTCATGTTTACAAGAGATGGATTCTGTGTTCTCTTTTCCATAGTAGCCACAGCAGGAATTAAGGTGTTTGTAATTTAAAGCTTTAGCTTTTGAACATGGTTAGTAGCAGCTCCTGCTTTTGATTTGCGGAACTCATCTTGAGGTGTCTTTTTAAAAGAGACTATTTGTGTGATACGTATTGAACTGACTACGGAAACAAAAGATGGCCAAGATGATGAATCAAACTGAAGCCCTGCTAAACGAAGGGATTTTTTTAATAGATGGGTCTGAATACACGTTCAGCGCCTCAAAAAATGTAAGCGACAGATAATGAATGTTCCTAAAGGTTTAGGCAGGAGGAAGGGAGGGGAGAATCATCTTAAAATGGTCTTTCTGCTATACTGACTCCTTCAGTAACGAACTGCTCTTCGTGGTGTTTTAGGAAATCCACGAAGGCCGCCTCTCTCCGACGATTTCATTAAAGAAGCCAAAATGTGGAGGGCGGTGGCTAACGTCCTGCCGAGGGCCAAAGTCCCCGGAGGCAGGGCGTGCTGCCTGCCGCCGGCGCAGAAGGGCAGGAGCCTCCTCGCCGGGGCCACTCGGCATCGCTGGCGGGGCGCCGCGCCGGGGGTCCGCGCCCGGCTGCTCAGCATGAACCCGGGGATACAGAAGGTGGAAGCTTTGGATGCGGGTCATTTCGTCCGCGTGGAGTGGGAGGACGGGAGCGAGAGCCGCTACCCCTGCGTCTGGCTGAGGGACAACTGCCGTGTCCCCGCTGCTGCCTGCGCTCGGCCGGGGCGCGCAGGCTGGTCTTCGAGGACCTGGACGTGAACATCGTGGTGAAGGAAATCGCTCTGGCAGGTAGAAAAAAGGTATTTGAAGAAAACCTTCGTTCGCCCTCTCGTGAAACTTGTCCAACAATGCTTGTTAATCTGTAAATTAGAGGAGATCCTAGGTTATACTGTAATCGCAGCTTGTCTATCTGCAAACCCTATCGTGTATTTGCAAAGCTTTTAGGAATAATTGCAATTTGGGGAACTCAGATCTTCCCACCTTTATATGAAACTTCACTTTATAGAAGTTATGCAGAGGTGCAGAAACCCAGGCTTCAGTTTTTAGAATATAATTGTGCTTTTTAAAATTCTGCTGTATATTTCTTCATCACCAGATGCTGAAAAGAAAATACAGGCATTCCCCACGCATTTAATTACACTTACCCTTTTCTTTCCTCTTTATTCTACAAGAAATGGCTTGAAAATCAGGAAAACAAATGCAAAGTGATGATGACCTTAGTCCATAACAATTTATTAATTGTTATCTATATATGGATTATATCTATATAATCCATATAGATATATAATTTATGTAGATATTATAGATAATCCATATATAGA
>NW_008796218.1:12910406-12924916 GCF_000699145.1 Aptenodytes forsteri | reverse complement strand
ATTATCAGTTTATTAACTAATTTCTAATGTGCAAAAGACTTCATCTTAGAGCAAGCACTCAAACCAAAGTTGAACCCAATATTCAGAGTTGGCCTAGTGTCTGTATCTATGTTTGTATCTACCTATCTACATTAACATTTGTTTATGAAAAAGAGGAGGCTATCGGGCAAGAGAGGACAGGAACTGCCCTCCCTATGAATTTTAATCTTTCCTGCCATAGAAGAACTTAATATATCATTTAGATTTTATAGGTTTTATTAAAAGCAGTACATGGCTTCTTTGATATGCAAACTCATTTCCTTCATTTTACACTTAAAGAGGTTTCAAACATGTTAAAGATGCAGCAGTCAACCCTGCAGCAGCTGGGGCAGCCTCGCTGCAGGGTGAGTTTGCAGAGGCTGGCCCATGCGGGAGCATGGCTCAGCCGCAAGGGTAAGGGTCTGTATTGAGGAATTCTGGGCTCCCAAGTTGATTGTGTGTCACCAAAATTAATGCCATGTAAATTCATGCTTTGAATAGGCAAATGTATTATGATAATAGAGGGATTGTGTACTTCCACTTATACTCAGGAACTGGTGAAAGCACAGCACCAATCCTAAACTGATACTGGTGTTTTACCATCATGTGAACAAGCAGAATTTTGTGAAATGGGAATCAATACCTACTCAACAGCCTTGAGAATTTAGCTGAGAGTGTGTGCTGCACTGAGCTCTTTCAGTTCATGACAAGCAAAGTAATATGCTTTCTTTCCATGTTTTTTCCAGGAATTAAAAAACCCAACACCTTTTTAAAGTTAATTTGAAAGAGGGAAGACTTTTCAAAACTAGGAGAGGGATTTCTCTCCTAGCATTTCTTTTTTGCCTTTCTTGTCCTTTTTCTTTTTTAACAAGCTGTCAGTGTTTTGGAAGATATTTTTGCTCTCTTCTGAGTTGTGGTGAAGCGCTCTCCCCAGTGATATGTGCCAGCTTCTGTGATTCTCCTCTTTCTGCTAAGTGCAGCTCCCACAGTAAAGCGGCCCACACAAAACAGCAAATTAGGTCATGGGTTCATGTGAAAATGACCATTTATAAAAGGTGTCAGAATTAGGATGATGTTCAGTCTGGGTTTTCATTACTTGTTTGCCATTATGCCCTAGGGAAAGCATAACTGTGATATTATTGATCTAAATATTACAATTTCTGCAATTTCTAAAGGGTTTTTTGGTTGTTCTAGGTGGTGTTTTTTGAATTTTTTAATTCTAAAATTATCTTTTGTTTTATGTTGGAAGATCTATATTACATGGCCCGATGAACATGCAAGTGAATATGAAGCTGAATGGTTGAAAAAACGATGCTTCTCTGAAGAAGCCAGAGCAGAAATGCAAGAAGATTTATTTTTACCAGGTAGGAGTTAAAACCACATCTATCACGCTTGTTCCAAATGCAAGGGGTCTGACACTGACAGTCCTGGCTAGAGGTCCCTGTGTGAGGACCAGGTCTACCCAGCTGGAGCAATGGCAACCGCTCTTGGTGCTCAGTGCCAGCCTGTGCCTGCACAACAGGAACCCGTGGTTACCCTTTCCCTCTTCTAACCTCTGGACTTGAGAGGAGTTCAACTGGTGGGGCTGCGTTTACTTTCCTAAAAGCCTTTTCTTTCAAGAAAAGGGTTAGTAGGTCTCAAAAATGAGCCTTCTGGACCAGCAGTGGTCTATGTGACAATGCAAGTGTGTGTGTGCTGTTTAAATTATTTAAATTTTTATTTTTAGAAAGATTATTTAGAATTGCAAGGGAGTTATAACTGAAATAAAAAATTTTCCCTTTCCATGGCCTTCTGTTAAAAAGTAACTGTGTAGCATAGCAGCGTCTAGTGCTGAAGTTCAGGTTGTGTTTGCTCTGCATCCCATACTTATTGCAGTAGTCGACTGTCTTTTGGTCATGAAGCATTTTGTGCAACTGGCAGTGTAACATTTACCCGGCACAAATCACTCACCCTTTTGAGTGAATAATTTTAAACCCACTAGGTTTGTCACGATGCACATCATCATTTCTTTGGCAGCCTTTCAGATTGTGAGCATGAAACATGTGAAAACTTGCAAGATTTCTGCTGTTGCTCTTGACAGTGTTCCTGTGAGACCTGCTGTTGCAGAAAGTTGTGGATCTGTATTCAGAGTTAAGACGGTATCCATTAAAACAGGATATTACTTTAGAAAAAAGAAACTAGAGGCAGGCTGATGGTGTGAAACTCAGATCCAGGTATCAGTTTCCTCAGAGCTCAGCAAAAGGCAAATCTGCGATTGGTTTATGCTCCTTTTTTGGGTGTTTTTTATTCTAACAAAGAAAAGAAAGTTTGTTTGTTTGGGTTTTTTTCCCTGAAACATGAGAAACGGGAAAATATGTGGCCCTAGGTATCTCGTGCATCTGAGCTTTGCTTGGCACTTTAGGGACAACTGAAGGGGCCAGTTATCTTCCCCAATTTCCGCAGGTCAAATATTCCTTAGCTCCTAGCACCCGTTCTCCTAAACAAAAGTCAGTTCTTAAGATTCAGCCTTTTATATTTGGCGTAAAACTTAAGTGATGAGTAATATTTCCATTCATTTCAGTGGATCGTATAACAGACTCTTCATAGTTCAGAAGGGAACTTTTTCCCCCTAGTGATATAAAAGTTCATGTCTACTGTAGCTTTGGCAAGAATAAACTACACTGTTTACTATTCTGGAGGGTTGAGCATGTTCCCAGGATGACCGTGGTGAAGATGCAAACCTCATTCAGGGAAACGAGGCTTGATTTCTCAGGTAGTCAGAATTTTTATCTGGAAAAATGAAGATGCTGTGGAAGCTGGCAAGATGTTTTGTAGCCTTTGAGGGGATCAATGTAAATCGAACGTTGCTCTAACTAATGCCCAGGCAAATTAGTCTAGGTCTCTGGTTATGTTTATTAGCAAAGGTATCAGTAACTGAGATGTCAGTATTTCAGATGTAATGCTACTTTTTTCCCCCCATTATGAAGTCTAACTGGTTGTGATTTGCCTTCGTACGCACACATTTACACAGTGCTTGGTCTCAGCATCTAAATACAATGCTTGTTTTGGAGGCCAGTTCTCCCCTCTGCTACCGCTCTTCTCCAGTGGGGCCGTCCAGGTAAAATAAACACCAAAGATATGTTTTATTCTTTGGGCAGTGCTTTTGCAAATTCTGTTTTCCATGGTAGATCTGAAGAAATACGTGTATGAAAGTTACACTAAATAAGGGCCTGCGTTAACTTTGGCTTTGTTTAGTAGTGCCATTCTGCTCTTCCTCATATTCTCAGAGAAGACCTGGCTCATTGTGATGGACAGCTTCTCCCAGCTTTTCTCAGGTTTCAGTTGCAGAAAGGGCTGCGGTTATAAAGCATGTGAGTTTGCTTGCTGGCTGTTTAAGACCTGTTTCTCATTGTGTGTCGGGGTAAGTTTAGAATTCGCTTCCTTCTGGTCAGTGGAGTTACACACTGCAAATTACGTGCCCTTAAGTAGCTAATCATATCCCAGCAGTATAGTATTACAGACGATGACATGGAATGCCAGCCCTGCATGCTGGTTCAACAAATAAAAGAGCAAGCTCACCAGACTGCTGTAGTTAGAGGTTAACCTTCACTGCTGACATTATCACAGCTGTGGCTGCTTTTTTCTTTTTTTTTCTTTCTTTTTTTTGCAAGTGGTTATTTGCTTTTCATGTTGCTTTTATGATGTTTTTTCATCATAATTTCTGATTCAAAAAACTAGATGTCAGACGTGTCAAAGCTGAAAAGAAGAGTAGGTCAGATTTTCATTGCATGATGGAAGTGACTATAAATAGCTCTATGGCAATATGCCAAGTTTCCCCTTTTAAAAACAGTGCCAGATCCTATCTGTGTGGTATGCGAAGTCCACTATTTGTGTACGTCAAGGCTCGTTTCAGCCTAGCTTACAAGATACTTCCAAAAGAGCCAGCTTCTATTTCTCCAGTTCTGATGTCTCAAAGATACTCTTTTTTTTTCCCTCCTGTTTACTTGTGTTCTCCCCAACAAATGTCACAGGAGCAATTTACCACCTCGTGAAGCCTCTCTGTAACTTAGGTTTTGTGTGTGGTAGAGGAAGCCTGTGGGAGACACTGAGTACACCAGGTGCTTTCCGGTATCAGGCCTCTCCCTGCGTTGCACTGCATTTGCTGAGGCTCATTTTCCAAGACACTGGCATCCCAACAACAGGGTGTGTGTGTGTGTGAATATTAAATAACTTCACAATGATGTTTCCCTATTGGGTGGAGGAGAAGAAGATTCAACAGAGGTAGTATCTTGTGCTATTTGCATAATTAATATTTTTAACCTTAGGTTAGGTTAAGGTTTTAACCTAAGATTAAAGGTTTCAGATGATGATGGTCCTTTAAAATGTGATAATATGATATCAGATATATATCCAGCTCCACCAAAGTTTGAATCAGGATGTTAACAGCATCAAGGGTGCTTTCAGTTTCTCTACTAGGTTCTGAGAGATGATAATTTGAGAGGAAGAAGTTAAAAGTTGTTTTTTACTAAAAGAGTTTGGTCATTTGAATTTATTTTGTATAATAATTAATAATAAGAGCTGCCCCCATGAGTTAAGCTGCCATATACATAATCCATAATACAGCAAAAATACGTTTGGCCTTCAACAAACGTTAAAATACATATTGTAGACAAAATAATTTTAGATGAAGTAAGTTAAATCTATGATGCCTAGACTTTCTTTCCCACATGACTCCAGTATAGAAGGTTTTGACCAGCACTGTCCCAATCTGTGCAGTAAATGCTGAATAGTTCCAAGTGTTTGCTGATGTATGCACACTGTCTGCAGGAACTGCGCAAAGGCCATCTTCTCATTTTGTACAAGCTCTAATATAGATGGCTTTTTATGACTAACCTGGTATGATCAAGAAATGGGATTCTTTTTTTTTTCTTTTCCCACCCCCCCCAAATTATTGTTCTGAAATTGAAAGTGTGCAGTAAATGCTGAATAGTTCCAAGTGTTTGCTGATGTATGCACACTGTCTGCAGGAACTGCGCAAAGGCCATCTTCTCATTTTGTACAAGCTCTAATATAGATGGCTTTTTATGACTAACCTGGTATGATCAAGAAATGGGATTCTTTTTTTTTTCTTTTCCCACCCCCCCCAAATCATTGTTCTGAAATTGAAAAAGGCAGTGACTCATTAATTCTCTCAAAAGCAGTTCATTCTTCCCATATTGAAAAGCGCATAGATCTGGGGTTTTATTAGTCGTAAAGTAAATGGTCAATAAAGACACGAAATAATTCTACAAGGCCTTTGTTTTTATCCCGTACGAATAGTTCAGCTACATTTGTAAACATAAAGATTTTTAGTTTGGCAACTGCAGCTGTGCTGTGCAACTGAGACCTAAGGCTGCCCAGGCACTAATGGCTCATTCCCATCTTTCTTACCCCTTCAGCTCTTAGAGCTTATGTTCTTAGATTTCTGCTATAGTACAATGAAAACTATATTAACTGTGGTTACGCAGTGGGAAAAAACGTGCTATGCTGACATGATAAAATAATGAAGAACATAAGTGGGATCAATTACCACCAGGGAATACTGGGAAAGAGTACAGTCCCTGTTCAGTGCAGCTTCTTGATAGATTTTCAGGCTGAAGGGGTTTTGTGGATAAAAATGTGAATAAAGTTCCTGTTGTTTGGTATATGGGAGAATAACATGCCCTGAGGGGCACACAATTTTCTAAGTCTTTCATATAGACTTTTTAAAAAATATTGTTAAGTGGAAGAACTTAAATATCTTCACATCACAGGATCTTTTTTGGTTTTATGATGTATGCTTTCCTGTCCCTTTTCCAAAGAATTACGGACCTGCTAATTTGTCAAGTTGTAAAGATTGGACAGCATATAACATTTTCGTGTGGGGCTGAGGAGAAGGAAATCTTTATAAATCCTGCTTATTTTAGTGTAGACCTATTACTTGTCTCTCTGCTGCTACTGTTGTACTTACCGGGCTGTGATGGTCTCTGGGACCAGTCAGGAGAGGAAGTCCTTCACTGCTTTTCATACAAATATGAGTTGTTTAAAAGTAGTTCATGTGTATGTCAGACATAAGTGTTAAAAATTAGACCCACAGATCTATTGCAGCTACTAGAAGGATTAAAACTGGCACCAGTATACTTGAATTAAGCTTTAAGACCTCTCTGGAAAAAAAAAAAAAAAGTACTGCTATATAAAGCATGAAGACTAAAAATGCAGCTACTAGAAGGATTAAAACTGGCACCAGTATACTTGAATTAAGCTTTAAGACCTCTCTGGAAAAAAAAAAAAAGTACTGCTATATAAAGCATGAAGACTAAAAAGCCACCATATAATCTATTCTCTGCAACTTACTATATGCACATGGTATAAGTAATCATCTGATAGTCAACTGCAGAAAGCCAGTATGATTGTCAGCCAATTTCCTCTTTGCTAATAGTAAACCCATTTATTATGCATACAGCCTTGAGCTGATATTTAATATTGCTGCAAATGAATCACTTTATTTTAGTCATGGCTCTAAAATTTTTTTCCGCTTCTTTCTGTTCATGGAGATTATGCCTTTCTAATATTTTGAAAGGTTTACGCAGTGTTGTAAAGACAGTGGTTTGGCTTGTGCTCTAAGTATGCAAGTTTGTTCTTTGATTGCTTTTCATAATTTTCTTTGGCATATTTAGTATTAAATGAAGTGGTCACATTCATACTCTTAGCATAAAGCATTTGACCCTGTTGCACATAAAATTTTCATGAATGTGCTACGGAAATGTGTCATCTTTAAAAAATAGTCAAAGAGTAGCTATAATGGTTTACCATCAAGACAGAATGATATATCAAGACAGATTTTGCAAAGGTCTGTGCTTTATGCAATACTGTTCCTTATTTTCATCTGTGACTATGATGGAAAAGAATAGCCACATTAAATTTGCAGATGACACCAACCAGGGGTTGACTGGAAATGTGTTGAAGGACCAGGGTTACAATTCTGAATGACCTTGACAAATAGGAGAAATAGTAAAAACATTTAAAAAATGCTTTAATGGGTCAGGTGACTAGTTCACCTAGCCTAATACTCAGTCTCCAGCAGCAATGTAGTAAAAGCGCGTGAGCCAAGCCACTCTCCCTTTCCTTCGTATTTCTTCAGCATCCACAGTCATTGCGTCAGGGTTTCCCGTAGGATACTGCAGCTCGGCAGCTCTTTGAGTGCAAGGTGGGAAAATAACCACCCGGGTTGGGTGTTTATTACACCCGAGCCTGTGTTGGCAGACTGGTTTGGGATCAAGGCACACATTGCTTTCAACTGAGTCCAAAGAGAAGTCTAACCTGCAGAAGAGATTACGTAGTCCTTCTGCTCCATTTGATGGAGTCAGGCTCCCGTAGCGTGTATCATTTCTGAGCACCACACATCAAGAAAGACTACAAAGTGCTCACTGGAAAGCACCGTGCATGATTGGTGGTCTAGAAGCATCAAATAAATCAAGTGCGGGGTAGAGGGAGAGAGAGAAGGAACCGTTTGTTTTCCATGTTCATGGTAGATATGTCACTGTACATATGTGAACAGATTTTCTTAATGCTGTTCAGAATAGGTAAAATTTGAGCTCAGACAAACTATGAAAAGTTTCAAATTAAAAGGAAGATTTTAAGACATGAAGTGAGGGCGTGTTTTTAATAGCAATAACTTTACAAGCTGCACTGGGTTTTTTTTCCTCCCAGATACCAACTGCTGCAGCATTCCATACGTTTCCCAAGATTAGTAATACTTGGAGCTGTACACAATGCGTTTTCAGCTTTTGGCGTATTTACCACAGTGTCATTACAGAGTACATTGGCAAATGTCAGGGGGGAAAGGTTGCTCCTGCAGTAGCTCAAAGACTAAGCTCTTGGCTGCATTAAGATGCCACTGAAGGGCTGGGAACTTGGAACCTTTCTTCTCTGAAACATGAGGTAGGATTTATAAGCATTCGTGTACCAGCCTGCACCTTTAAAAAGAAAAACAAACCCAAACCACTAAGGATGCTGGCTGCACTTGTCACTGGAAGTGAATTAATGTGAGAGAACTGGAACTTTGAGGAGAGAGTTTATAGCCTTGCCAGGCAGGATTTAACTATATTTACCACTTTCCGTCTTTGGTTTTGGGGGTTTTTTAATACAAAGTAGCCAAACATCGAAAAAAAGCCTAAGAAGCTGCTTTACTTGAACCATTTCTCAGTTTTAGCAGCTGCCTGGAGAACATCAGTGAACAGTTCAGTTTCCTTGAAATTTTGCAATTTCCACATCATAGCGGTACTGTAGAGGTTAAACATCTCTTCAGTCAGTAGGCAGTGTTGACTCCTGAATACACTGCAGAGTCTGGGAAAGGATAAACTCCCAGTACCTTAGCGGGATTCACATCATTGATAGTTTTTACACAGAGAAAAGATTGCTCTTGCAGGTTACTTACAGAAACATTTTGAATTTAGCTTTTGTCTCCCTTGGCTCCATAGAGTTGGAGATGTGAGGCCAGATGACGGCCTCCGCTGCAGGGGGTCTGGTTGGGAGGAAGACCAAATGGGTTGCTGTTCCTTGCATGTTCTCCACAGGTCAGCTATAAGGGTTGGCAGATTTGTTATACCTAAATCAAGGACAGTCCCAGACAGGTATGCTGAGCGTGCGCTGCTTTGCAGTGCTGTGGCAAAGCAGGCGTTTGCAACAAAAGCCAAAACCACCCCAAAACCCAACACCACAGCTCATGTCCACTGGCTGCAGAAGGGTCAGCCCGTATTAGGTGGAACTTCTAGCAAGCACAGTAGGAATCGGGAATTTGAACAAAAGGACTCTACAGCCCATGTACTCGGGAAAGCCTGGAGCTCCTGGAGCTGCACTTAAATTCCGGGTGCATATATTTATTTCCCAAAGTGGGGAAAAATCTGTTGGTATATTCCTTGAAATACTAATATACCTCTACTCCTTGTTTTATATAAGGAAGATTAGGAAAATATTTATTAGCGAGACAGCAAGAAAGACTATGAAGGAAAAGTTGAAACTTAAAACGTTCCATTAGTTTTCACATGGTTATTTACCTGCACCAACACTGAAGCTTAAATTTGTCTTTCAAAGGATATTCTTGGCAGTTCACACAGCATACCTAAAGCTATTTTAATTTTATCACTTTTAATAGAGAAAAAGGAAAACATTCTTATTTTATTTTTTCCCCATCTTTCAAGTGTGTGAAAGGATGTATGTTGAGTTAAACACACTGGAGCAGTGAGTAGCAGGCCATGGAGTGGTCTCAAAGAGGAATTTAATGAGGTGAGATTATATCTCTCCTCAAGGATTGCGCTTTTTTCGTTTTGTGAACATGTTGTGAAATTCAACAGCTTGTCAATCATACTACAGCTTCTTTGAAACACAGGCTAGAGTATAAAAGATGGTCTATGTGGATAGCTTATATTTGGGCACGTGCGTTGTGTTTCTTGGACAGTCTCTAACTAGTCTTGGCCAAAGGGGAGAGGAATACTAGTGGCTGGAAATTTGCAGACTTTGCAACTGTTGAAAAATGTTGTAACTATGTAGTGTCTGGGTTCGCTTTTTTATGAGCACGTTGCATTTTGTACTTGCTACCTGTAGCTAGAGAGAGGAAAAAAATAAACCACGTTGCATTTTGTACTTGCTACCTGTAGCTGGAGAGAGGGAAAAAAAAACCCACCCAAACCTGGCCCTTTACATCTCTTTGCAGTGCAGCATGTCCCTCAGTCACCAGGTGAAATCCCCCAGAGCTCCCATTCTGAAAGCTGCTTGGAATATGTAATAGTTGTTATTGGTCCTGTCCGTTGAAGGGATGTTGGAATAAAGAGAGGTATAGGTGTTTTATAAATGATGCCATCTGCATTTTTCAATCGTTTATGGTCTCATTTCTAGTATGTAATCTCTGTGATTGATGATTGGACAAGTTAACTGAATCTTAGCTAAAATATCAAGTAAGCTAGATGTGATTTAAACAAAACAATTATTCTATGAAATAGATAAAATCTTTTCATGCTTTATTATGCACTCTCTTAAGAATAAGCAGCTTCAGACTAAATACATGAAAGCAAGGGAAACCAGTTATATCTTTACTGTAAGAATAAGAGCTCTGATTCAACATTTAAGAGAATGTTTGACTTAAAACACTAATGTTCTGAGTTTTGCAAAAAAACTAGAATCAATGTAAAATTTATGCAAAAAAAGAAGTAAGAAATAGCATCTTTGTCCTGTTTACCTGTTACTGTGCAACGCCTTTGGTTTGAACATGTGTGTGTGTTTATTTGTGCATACAAACCAGTAAACTGGCAAACTTATGAGGTATTACAAGTGGAAATCAGTGAGAAGAGAGCAAGGAGGCAGGCGGTGTTGTATTCGGGGAGTATAAATCTGAAATAGGTCTTTCATACAGAAGAGAAGGTAATTATCCCACATCTATTTCTGTGTGTTACAGTAACTTCGAAGGGCAGGTGTATCTGTCCAAATGGTCTTTTGTATCTGCCACCAGCACTGCTTTTCGGATGAAGTGAGTAGATCACACCTCATGTCCTCGTTCTGCAAGTTAACATGTACCATTATTAACACCCCACAAAAAGCCTGAAATATGTAAGACCCAAAGTTGCTACCAAAGAGCCTGGAGAATCGAAATCACCCGGGTTATTTTGCTTCTGAAATCAGCTGAGCCACAGCAGCTGACAGCTCCGAGATCGGCGGACCCTGCCACTTCATGGTACTGCAGCCAGCCCGGCTGAAATCAGTGGAGGGGACAGAGTGCTGTCGTGGTGGGGGGTTATAAAGGCTTGCATGCTCTCTGTTCAACGATAAAATGATTTTTGCCTGTGAATTAGAATTGAATACACTGTGTGAACGTTTTGGGTGGTAGCAGGCGGCGTGTGAGGTGGGAGCAGGGCAGAGGCCCATCGAGCGGCTGGTGCTGGGGGTACGGCTGTGCAGAGCCCAGGGGCTCAGCAGCTGGTGGCTCTCTGGGCCTGGGCCATCCCTCCCCTCAGCACCTTCTGCTCTAGACACCCCTCGGGAAATAAATTGCACTGCTTCCCAGGCAGAGTGTTTTCACCCCCAGAGATGACGTGAGAGGGGTCGCTGATCGTGTCTCAGTGCAAGGCACCTGCTGGCAGTTTCTGGCCGTTTATACAAAAGGGGAAAAAAAAGAGTCTGCGGTCTGATTATTCAGGTAGAAGAGCCTCGGTGTTTTCTGGAGCTCTCTCACTTTGCTTTCAGCTGCCAGTGGCAGGCTGCTGTCACTAAACTATTAACTCTTGTTGCCAAGTGGGTACCCCAGCTCCCCTTACTTGGCTGCAGTTTCCTCTGCAGCCAGCAGCAGTTTTCACTCAGTCTCCGGACCCACCTTCTTTTACCACCCAGACCCCACTTCAGTTTCCCTGAGTTTTTCCCCATGTCACGCATCTCTCTCTCCTCCCTGACAGCTGCTCCCACCGTAGAGATAGAGGTTCTAAACAGAGAGCACGGGAAGGGCTCAGCTCATCTTTCCTTCTCGTCTCTCTCCCCAGATCGCTGCATCCGCGGGCAACCTCCTGCAGCGGCTTGTCGGCTGCCTGGGCAGCACAGAGGTGGGGACACTTTCAGCTGTGAGGCTGTAGGAAGGTCTGTTACCAAGTCTCCTCGTGGACTTGTACCTCAACAAGCTTGGGGTGGAGAGGGATTCACCAAAACGTACTTCTGACATCGCTTCAGTCACCAAAATTAGAGAAATTAGAGCCTTTGCTGGATTTTTTTCAAACATGAGCAAAAAGCGTGCTCCCATGCTCAGTTTTATTCCAAGATGCAGCCGATCCTTTTGACTGACTGTTCTCATAAATTCAATATAAGGGAACCTTCGGCATAAAAAAAAGTCATCCAAAAGATTATATTTTGCTGAAGTTATAAGCATTAAAAAAAAGAGTTTTACAATAGAAAAAATGATTTCTGAGGAAATCTTAGTACCACTTATTATTAACAACTCTTCCAATATTATAGCTACTGGTATGTGTGGTGTGTGTATGTGCTATCATAAATACACATAGATAAACGGTAGTGCAAATGCAAGGGAGAAAACAATTACTGATGATGCTTTCTAGCAAGGCAGCTTAATAAAAGTTATATCTTGACCTAAGATTCATTTACACTAGTAAACCTGTAGTCGTTTCAGTTTTAATGTACTAACAATGCTTACAAATGCAATTTGTAACAATAAAATCGCTACCAAGTCCCTGGAGCAGCTTTCTTTCAGGTGCACAGGAGACCATTTCACTTGGCTTTAAACCCTGTACCTATTTCAAAATCCCCATGAATAAACAAATAAACAGAAGACCAGGGTGGGTTCAGCGGTCCAGGGACACCGTGCGGTATTTTAGGATGTTCTTCTCTGGAATCCTTTCAGCTGCCGAAGAAAATCACTATTAGTCGTAAAGTACCTAATGTGATCCACAGCTGTGGATTCCAGTGTCCTCTGCCAGTAGCGCAGGCAAATTAAATTTAAGTTAACTGCATTAACAACTGGCAGACTCCAGAAAGTGTCCTGGTGAGAAGCTGGGCTTTGGGCTCCATGATTAATTTCCTGCCTTTTCGCTTTCTGTCTACGTTATGGATCCCTCGAGTTCTTGGCTGAATGCACTGCAGCCATTAAAACTTAGGTGATATCTGTTTCAGTGTTGTCTAGCAAAATTGGTCCTGGCAGGACTAATCTGGGGGAAAAAAATGGGGGAAAAGAAGAAATCTTGATTATTTTAACAAAGTGATCTTGGCCTATGAATATTGAGGCCAAAATAAAGAATCACAGGGTTTAGTTGTTATTATGTGGTTTTGCCTGCACTAATGAATGGCTACAGCACTACCTTTTATTGAAGGAAATGAATTTGATTTTGCAAATGTCTCTGAAAAAATCTTAAAATATACCCGACTGTAGTAGTTTTAAACAGATGGTTAACAAAGAGGTTCTTCCTGCAGCATCCCGATTTGTCCTAGCTTCTCCACGTGGACAAACCACTCTATCAATATCAGTAGCATTTTTCGAAATCTCTTGTATGCTGCTGGTATGGTATGAAATGATTTGAGTTTGTGCAAAATTATGTGTGGAATAATGGAAAGTATTAATATTGAGCTGATGCTCAGTTATCCATCAGTCTGGGGAAATCAGCAACACGTCCCGTCACTTAGGAAGAACAATCATATTTTTATTATAGCTCTTTTCAAACTTCAGAATATTCTGAAATCAACAGGCAAGAGACGTCCCAGAGGACTGGATGTTTGAGATTAGAATTACACAATTTTTGAAGCGCACAGATGGTGCTATATTTGGCCTTGTTTCCTATGAGTCTGCTAATTTTACGTGGAAATTACTTTCCTCATCTGTGTTTTGCAATGGTCCTCCTAAATCCCTCACCCAAGCTCTGGAGCGTGCTCGATGTGAAAGGAATATTTGGACAATTTCGCTGCCAAATTGAAAAAAATGTCTGGGGAGCATCTGCAAGGTGTTATTTTCTAAAGCTGTAAGCATCGGCCAAACTTGACGAGTTTCACACGAATGGCAAATGTATATTCCTAACACGTGAACAACTTATTTGCCAAATTTGACACTCAAAAGACTGAAAGCACTAAAACTTCTCCTCTAAGCCGATGTAGAAATTTTGACTTGGCTACACTACTCATTTTTCACTGGTCTAGGCTTTTGATCCGTTTTTGTTGTTGTGGAAGCTCTCCCAAAATTATTTTCGGCAGATACTGCCATGGAAAACCTCAGCCCAAATGGTTCAAGTTTACCCAAGTTACAGGCAAGTGAAACGCTCCTATAGAGAGGTGCGAGGCCGCGCCGGTGGTAGAGAGCTGCTCAGCTGCGCTCGCTGCTGAAAAATGCTTCATGTACCTGGGCAAGGGAAACTGAAACCACTGGCCTCAGGCTATTGAGCAAGCTTCTTCACAAAGCTCTACCAGAAGTTTTAATTGTCATTTTCCTCTAACGTACTCCGTATGTCTCATGCACGTTTTTGAGCCGTATGGGTAAGACTCAGGCTTTTGGTATGGAAAGGTGATGGAGGGAAAAGAGCCATAGCTGTCCACTGAGGAAGTCCTGGATATCTCCAATCGCAGTCTCAGAGAGAGCCATTTGGCACTCAGCCGTGCGGAGAATCACAATCTTCATTCTTCCCTGTATACATCTTTCTTTGGCCATTAAAATAAAATGCCCTTGGTTTCAGAAGGGGCAACCTTTAGTTAAGAGTTAAAAATCATTTTAAGCAGGGGAAAAGTTTCGCACACTTCACAGTTCTCATTGAAAATTATTGTAAGCCTGGCTTTATTATTTTTTGTGCTGGTATATACAGAATTTTTGAATGTTCTTGGCCCTGGTCTGCTTGCCATTAAAATGGATGTGTGTTTTTTTTTTTCTTGTTGTTGGTTTTTGTGTTTTTCCATGGGATGATGCTGATCATGTTCAGCAATGTAGTTCGGGGGGGGGGGGGGGGGGGGGGGGGGCGAAGTAGAAA
>NW_008796218.1:12903035-12909415 GCF_000699145.1 Aptenodytes forsteri | reverse complement strand
TGCATTAAAAACCGTGGACAGATTAAATCCTAAAAATTCCAGTATAAATAATAATACCATTCCGAGGGAGAAGGCATCAGATGACCCCAGCGTGGTCCCCAGAGAAGAAGGTTGACCTCAAGTAACCCTGTGTGCTAATTGGTTGACCTCAGGTGACCCCCCCCACCCAGAATGGTCATTAGAGAGGGACCTTGACCTCAGGTGACCCCGGCATGGTCCCCAGAGAAGAAGGTTGACCTCAAGTAACCCCATGAGCTACTTGGTTGACCTCAGATGACCCCAGCATAGTCCCCAGAGAGGGGGTTGACCTCAAGTAACCCTGTGGGCTAATTGGTTGACCTCAGGTGACCCCAGCATGGACCTCAGAGAGGGGGTTTGACCTCAAGTAACCCCATGTGCTAATCAGTTGACCTCAGGTGACCCCACCCAGAATGGTCATTAGAGAGGGACCTTGACCTCAGGTGACCCCGACATGATCCCCAGAGAAGAAGGTTGACCTCAAGTAACCCCACAGGCTGATTGGTTGCCCTCAGATGGCCCCTATTGTTGTTCCCAGAACTTGAACTTGTTCATCTGTAACGATTTATTCTTTTCTTTTATGCGTCACGTCAAGGAACCTGTTTATTAACTTGGTCTGTCGCGTCTTCAATAGTCTGGTTGCTGCAGCGGCTGCAGCGCAAGTCCCCCACTCACCCTTGGATGCCTGGTGGTTTTGTTTTCCTGTCTCCACCCTTAGCTGTTGGTGACGAGCTCACTGGGACCAACCCCCCGAGAGGCCATCACCGTGCCCGCCCCCTCAGCCTCGGTTATGCCCGTGGCCCGCTTCTGCCAGCGCCTCTCGGCAGGAGCTCTGCTCTCCCGCTGCTCCATTTGGAGCAGAAAGAGCAAAGAGCGCCAGCTCTCTCTTTTCCGTCTGGTACAACTGAATCTCTGTGTGCGTCTGTCCACACGTACCTTTACCCTTGCGTTCAGCAGTTACAGATTTGGTGATAACGTTTACAAGACATCAGCACAGTTTGAAACTTCAAAACGACGCTCTACTGGATTGACAGCCATTAACAGTACACATGGCCAAGGATTAGGCCTTAATCACCATCAACACACAGGTAAACAATTGGTGCTTAACAAGCTCGTCCTAAATTAGCCCTGAGTATAAAAGAGCAGAGAGCTGGTAGCTGAGGTTAGCAGTTGTGCCTTGAGATGGGTGCTGTGGTTTGTACGGCTTTTAAGGTGAGGGTGGAAGAGTACTTTTGGGTGAGGGAAGCCAGACCTGGAGTAGGATACCATCTTCTTCTTTCTTGTTTTTTTTTCCTCATTGCTTGTTGGTGCTTGATTCTTCTCCTTCCTCCTTTGAGAGGATGGGGGACAGCACACCTCCTCTTGACTGGCTTGTTTCAGTTCTTACAGCCAGGACTTGTTTTGTGGGTTGTTTTTTTTTCCAGCATGTTTCCCGTTGGGAAACGTCCTGTGGGGTTACTTTGCCTTCACCCATTATCTTCTCTACCTGCTGTACACGTGGGGTTTTTGATCTCTTTCACACTTTACTTCTTGTATTTGTTTCCTACATTTCACATGTGCAGTTGTCTTCCTCTGTGTGCTTATTTACTCTATGTTTTTTCTTAGCTATTTCATCAAATGCCAATTGCTGATTTTGCTGTTGGAATTTATACCATGCTATAAAAAGCTTACGCACGGTCACTGGTTACATTATCTTAGTGTGCCTATGTCTGTGTTTAAGGCAAGCCTTATAACTTGCTTAACTTGCTTCTAATTTTTGTGTGCGACAGGCCACCACTTTGGCTACCTTGCTCTGCGGTTGGTGGCCGTTCAACCACAGTGGTGAACGTCCCTGTTGGACTCCTCTTGAAGGACTATGTGTTTACTTGAGGGAAAACGTCAAGAAAATATCATCCTGGGGAGGTTGCCAAGACTTACTCTAGACATGTGTGCCCTCAGACATGAGTAACTGGGTAGGCTTTCCCCCAGCAGGTTCCCAAGACTTACATCAGTTATGTATGTCCCCAGACATGAATAATTGGACAGGCTTTCCCCCATTAGCTGCCATCTGCTGTTGTGGACCACAAGAAGTGGAGAGCAGCTGTTGTCTTTTCCTGAACCCTCTCTGAAAGGAGGGCTCCAGCAGCACCCGTCGACCTGAAGGGTTGCTCTCCTACATAATGCTTCTCCTCTCTGGGCCAGAGCCCAAACACCTCCGCAAGTGTCGCAGGAGCTGGTGAGGCCTGGGCTGGTGGAACAAGGTTGCCTGCACTTCTCTCCTGGCTGCACTCTGAACTCCTAAGGGGAGTTGTGGGACTTGGCTCGCCCTTGGGTGAGCGTGGGCACGTTCCCTTAACCGTTTGCCAAGAGCCATCCAAAGTCCTGAAAATGAAGAGCAGTGAGAGACAAGTTCTAAATCCTTCGTCTCTGTGTGTCTGTATCTCACCTGGAGAAAGGTGAATGTTGCCTGAAATTGGGAGGAATGAAGTGGAAGGCATGGGACTTCTGTCCTGGGACAGAAAGGAGTCGGGAAAGGAAAAGGTATTTTTAGGTGTATGTGAAGGGACTGCCTAGCTCTGTAAACATTTGGGCCATTCCTATGGCTCATACTGGAACTGAGAGTGCCTCCAACACAGGCTAAGACAACCTACTCGTCATTAGACCCGCAGATAGGAATTCCTTCTTACCTTTGTATTCAAGATCTTCTGAGAGAGAGAGAAAATACACAAAATAAACAAAGAAGAAGAAAAATAAAAGCAAGAAATAATCAATAACTGCACAGCCCAGAATCTGACTGGGGCAGCTAGAGTGCAGGTGCACTCACGCCTTAATCCCAGACACAGGGTTTTTGGCAAAGCAGAGCAAAAATACTTGCTGGGAAGACAGGGCTAGCTAGCCTCAGCTGAATTCCTGAGGCCCTCTCCCTCTGCTTGGTGGCAGCCGTCCTCCTCACATCTAGTGCAGCAGTTCAGAGGACACTGGTTTTGGTTGCCAGCGCGCACCCAAGTGACCTGCAGTGACACACCAGGAGTTACAGGCAGAGTGTGCTCCTGGAGATCAGAGGGGACAACCAAGGGCTTTGCCCTAAGACCTTGGCTACAGTAGTTGAAGTTGTGGCTAAATCATCACCTTGCCTTCAGTGGTGACCAGATGCCAAAATCAATGCTCAAGGAGTTGTGTATTCTCCTCTGGAGAAGCCTAATCAGGTGAGGGATGTATCCTGGCACTTAAAGTAAGCAGAGCAGGACTTACGCTGCAAGCAGTCACTGTGCCTTCCCGTGGCATGCCTGGGGGCTTCGTGTCCATCTGCCTGGCTAGACACGTAACAAGCCTTTCCTTTTCCAGGTGCAGCCTCCAGCACTGTAATCCAGATCAAAATTTTAAGTGTGTACAGTTTTGATGAATGCAGAATACTGTAGGCATAATTTTTAGAGCTTACTCATGTTGGAAGATGAGATTTGGATTGTGTAGCCCTTCATAACATGAAAAATCTGCCTAGATTTTTTCATATCTAATTATTACTTTATTTTGTCACTGTATGTTTATGCTCATCTCTTCTGTAGAGTATCTTTACAAATGAATATGAGGCCATGTTGTCTGACACCAGAGTACATTCTTCCTCAGAAAATAACACAGTTAAGAGAAAACAATTGGTTTTGTTTTCTAGTTATGATCCAGTATTTTAGTTTTATTTCCTCTCTCTGTATTAGGTGATATCTATTTGGTAACTCTCCAACTCATCCAGAATGTGATTGCTTTGGGATAGGTTATGAGACTTTTAAAAAGCATTATTAAATCAAAACCAATAACCATTATAGAACTGTGATACTAGAAAATAGTAATAAGAATTGGTCATGCATTAAAAATCCCCATCTATAGACACAGGTATAGATATACTGTTAAAGGTACAGATTTAGCAGTATTTGGGCAGCTGTAAATACATAAGAGGATGAGGTTAAGCAGCATTTAATTTTAAAGCTGCACAGATTTGCGCTACTTTTAAAGCTTTGGATGATGTGCCATGCGGCTGCCGCTGGTTTGAGGTGACAAAAAGAAAGAAGAGGGGAGCAGCCAAAGGTCTGAAGGAAAGCCGGGCTCCAAAGCCCTTTCCGTTCTGCCTGCAAGTCTATACCTGCCTCTAACAAATGGCTGCAGGTTTCCACCTTTTATATCACAAGGTCTGTTCAACAAGCAAATGTCTGATTATGGTATAGCAGTTCTAACACTCTTCTATTGTCACATGCTTTTATAATCAATTTTGTTTGAGAACAGGCATGACATCACTTCGTGCTCATCGCTCAAGTTTTCCATCATTTTCGTTACCTTCTGGCAGTGCTTGGATTTGTTACATCTTGGGCTCTCATTTGCATCCTCCTGAAATAAGATAAACGCTCACAAAAAAATCTGCAGAGGAAAAGACAAGGAATTACACCACCCTACAGAATTTAACGTAACTGGATATGATTTCATGAAGACAAATCTACAAAAGAAAACTGATTCGTCACTTATGCAATTGATGTAGTTACTCTGTTTCTAAGCTGTTATATTGATGTGTGTCTTCTCCTGTTCCTTCATCAGGAATATAATCTTTTCATTATTATATATCCATACAATAATACCTCTGAGGGAGATCTCACGGTGCTCCATGCTATTTTACCCTAGACGAGAAACTTTCAAAGCAGTCTCAGTTTCAAATATTCACTCTTGTGGTTCACCAGTACAGACAGAAAAAGGAATATGCACATTTCTGATGTACTGTTAACAATAAAATATCTCTTTCAAATGGTCTTTTATTCAACTTCTGATTTAAATTTTTTTTAACTGCAAGGTTTTGTTGAATTTCATCATAAAGACTGCTTGTTATCCATGCAAACTCAGGGACCCAGTTTCAGGTGGTTGACTGCGGGATTGAGGGCGTATTCACAAATGCATAGAAATCCCACTAACTTCACACTTTGACTATGTCCTGAGCTTTGATACTAAAACAGCTAAGCTCTTGTTTCTCTATTTCTTCCCTTTCAGAACGACAGTACTGGGGCTCAGACCTGCAGCTTCCCAAAATACCTTTTGAAGAAATCATGTACAATGATGAAAGCGCGTACAAGTGGCTGTGCACCCTAAAGAAAGTAGGAATCGTGCTACTAACAGGAGCTGCTACTAGGCAGGGAGAGTTGGTTAAACTTGGCCACAGGATTGGGTTCCTGCGTCTCACTTTTTATGGGTGAGTTTGGTTTTTAATATCTTTGCTTTGCCGGCTATGTAATCACTTCTAATGTATTTCACTTCGGCTTGCTGGACCCCTTTTGTGCATTAACTAACTTATTAAACCAAGGTGAAATTTTTTCTTCTCTGCATGTTAGCAAATGTGGTGTCAATTAACATTCTGTATGAGAGGATTGCTTTGCTATCACAGGCAGGGTATGTAAAGAGCAGCAGCTATAACATTAACTGCTGAGAGAAAGAAAAATGCCTGAAAACAGATGATGTCAAATAAAAGATAACCACAAGATAGCCGTACTTACCTATACCATGGACAAAATCAAAAGTCCTAATCCAGTCGCCTTCTGAATAGAGGAAGTTATCTGTACTGAAACTTTTTCTTAGCCTGATTTTGAGTCACGGAAATAGGTAAGACTTAGATGATGTTATTGTGTCTCACATCACGGAGAAGATGGGCAGAGTACCCATTTCCCTGCTTTCAACTGTCTGCTCTGGAAAGCCACAACCAGTCCCAGCAAACATTTTCTTAAAACTGCTTTTTTGCAAAAATAAGAGCTCAGCCTGCAGGAGTGCAAGCAGGAACTTGTAAATCATCCTTTTGATGCCAAGACCTGGTAAACTGAACCTCTACCTCCTCAAGCAACTACTAGGCGAGTAAACAAATGATGATGGTAGCTCACGTCTTGCTGAGCTGAGTCAGTGACCTCCATCTAGCCAAGTAAAGGAGCAGCATTATTAGCTAACATATTGCCCTGTCCCTCACCCCTAGCTGTTGGTATAATTTTTTACAATACTGTCCTGGTTTCGGCTGGGATAGAGTCAATTTTCTTCCTAGTAGCTGGCACAGTGCTGTGTTTTGGATCTAGGATGAGAATAATATTGATAACACACCGATGGTTTAGTTGTTGCTGAGCAGTGCTTACGCTAGTCAAGGACTTTTCAGCTTCCCATGTCCTGCCAGCGAGAAGCTGGGAGGGGGCACAGCCAGGACAGCTGACCCAAACTGGCCCAAGGGACATTCCGTACCATGGGACGTCATGCTCAGTATATAAACTGGGGGGGGTTGGCTGGGGGACAGCGACTGCTGCTCGGGGACTGGCTGGGCATTGGTCGGCGGGTGGTGAGCAATGGCATTGTGCATCACTTATTTTGTATATTCTTTT
>NW_008796218.1:12899570-12902713 GCF_000699145.1 Aptenodytes forsteri | reverse complement strand
GCGAACGGCTGTGTGGTGTTTAGCTGCCTGCCGGGTTAAACCACAACAAATGTATATATAAAAAAAAAAACCCATTACTTGGATGTGTGCTTATTCTTAAAAAAAATAATTGACAAAACCAGATAGTAACATTTAAACATAATTGTGATTTCTTGGCACCTGAATAGCCACCAAAACTAGAACATTCAGGGTTTCCCATCTGAAAAGGTCCCTTCTCACCCATAATAGAATAAAAGATAATAAAAATTATGGCAAGAGTTCTCCTTCACTTGGATTTACCTCTAGTTCAGAGAATAAGCAAACAAACATGTGGGCAATAACCAGTGTCTCTTCCTTTGTCTAAAAAAAAAAAAGAAGGCAAAAATAAATAGAAGTGAGGAAAAAATTTCAACCTTGGCCAGAAAGACCACATTCCCTCAAGACTGCAAGTCAGAAGGAAAGATTTTCTGTCCCTCAACACTCCCGTGTGAAGGCACATATGAGCCCTGCTGGAATATGCAATGCGGGCGAGTTTGGTAAAAGCGGCACTGTGATACCGGGAAAAATACATTAACTCAGAATGTTAATTGTGAGGTGAAGGGGAGGAAGGTGAACAAAAGATCCCTTCTTCAAGCTATGATGCTTATTAAGACTTATCATTACATCTTCATTTTGCAAGTATCGTTCCATCATCAGCTATGGAAAAAGATGTCATTGATGCTGCCGGCTTTTAGATTTAGTGAACAATTTCTAAGAGGCAGAGAAATAGCTATTGTGACACACTAGCAACTTCTAGCAGTGTATAAGTTGCTTCTGACCAAATCTCTGTCCTTCATTTTTGTTTCATTTATGTTGAAAGTCAACCTGTTTGTACAGAATTTTCCCCCGTGCTTCAAAATCAGGAAAGCTGGCTCAAGAAATCTAGAAATTAGCAGAAACTGAAGTGAACTCATAGCAGCTAGAACAGACTGTGAGAATGTCATTTTTCTTTTCTTTTCCTATTGTCTTCCAAAAAGAAGGGATGGAGAGAATAATTGCTTCAAAATGCCATGAATATTATGAAGCTTTTGTCAGTTCCAGCAGCCATGATAAATATTTGTAAAGCTTTAAAGGGAGTAAAGTATAAATGTACTAGGGTAGTTAAGATAACGTACTTTCATTAAGGTGTGGTTTCCTCTCTCTGCTTACTGTGCCAGAAGGAAAAACGGTTTTCAAAGTTAACTGGGATTCAGTCAGGTTAATCCTACTGAAATAAATGGGAGCAGAACCCCCTGCTCAACTCGGAAACCTCATCCAGTGCTACGAAACATTTTCTACCGTTAAAAGCATTCCTAATGTCAAGCACTTCTATGTTTGGCAGTCTACTGTGGTCTCAATTTAAAACTTGCATCATTATGAAAATAGTACTGCTTTCTATTTCTGTTTTGACGTGATCCTACTAATAGAGACTAGGAGATTCTTAGGGGTATCCAACCCTAATCATATCTGAGGGTGTTTCCCAGCTCTCCGGGGTATCTGAAGGATGAAACATTCATTCTGTTTGTATCCAGACAGCCGCACAAGCGTCTTGAGTTAGGAACGAATGTAGCAAGCCCCAGATAACAACAAAAAAATTTGGTTCTTTGTTAAAGCATACCACTAAAAGAATATATATAATATGTCCAAAGTACCTCAGGGGAGAGGAAAAAAAAACCCAAAACAACAACAAAAAACCCCTATACAACCCCTTCAACATATACCATGGATTTGTGCTTAAGTTACAACAGAACTTTTAGTTGCGCTCCTAAAAGTTTCAGGGAAGAACTGGATCTAGAAGTTCCTAGATCCTAAAACTGGAAATAATCTTTAAACCTGGAATAATGTTCTTGACATGGCAGCCCACTGCTTCACCTATTGTCTGTCTGCTGAGCCCTGTAACGTGTTTTTCACTAAGGCATTCAAAAGTTTTTGATATTTACTTCAGCAGCATTGTAAGATAAAAAAAATCTACCATTCTGCCTGGTACTCTGCCTCAGCTCTTAATCATCCTTGCTGTTTAAAATTACTGCCAACTGTCTATTTGAAACTGTCTGCAACATCCAGCTGGTGATAATTCTATGTTTAAGAGAGACTGAAAAGTCCCTTACTGTATAAATGTGCGTTAACTGTTAGGATATACTTCCTTGTCTAAGTTCGGCTAACAAGAGATTCAGACTGCCCTAGGGAGACTGGCCACTTTATCAGTTGTGTCATCAGAATGGGTTTTTTCTGATTAAAAAAAGTTAGTCTTGCCCCTCACTGACTCTTCCCTAATATGATTATAAACAATAATGATTATTAAATGTTTCACCTTGTTTAAAGTCAACTTGAATTAATGGTTACTCTCTTTAAAGATGGTTTCAATAAAAGTAATTTGTCAGGATGAGTTCTGAGTCTTTGAGATAGATGGATAGATATTTTTTAAAGTGTTTTAATACATCCTACAAAGAACCTCCCGCCCATTAATGTTCCATACAAGATCAAAGTTGAAATGTGACCTTGGTCCACACCATTTGAGCAAGTAATGGTTAGAGCTCCATGCACTGTTTAAATCAGATTTACTATTGGTGTTGATTAAACCTTATTTTTCTGTTTTCTTAAGTATTTGGGTTCACAGTAAAGGAACGATAAAAGGCTGTAAGTCTCCTTGCTTTTCCAAAACCTACTTCCTAATTCATGTATTTATTAGGCTGCAGAAAGAGGGTTTCAATGTTATGAAAATTTTCCAATTAACTAAGAATTCTGCATTTAAAAGAAAACATACTTAGTTAGAATATTTAAGTTTAGTTGAGTTTGGGGGTTTTTTTCTTTTTTGCTTTTTAAACACAGATGTAGTATTTGAAAGTCTTGAAGTCTGGTTTACATCATTGCAATTGAGCCACCACGGTTATAGAATCATAGAATAGTTTGGGCTGGAAGGGACCTCTAAAGGTCATCTAGTCCAACCCCCCCTGCAATGAGCAGGGACATCTTCAACTAGAGCAGGTTGCTCAGAGCCCCATCCAACCTGACCTGGAATGTTTCCAGGGATGGGGCATCCACCACCGCTCTGGGCAACCTGCACCAGTGTTTCACCACCCTCAGCGTAAAACATTTCTTCCTCATATCTAGTCTAAATCTACCCCCCTTTAGTTTAAAGCCATTCC
>NW_008796218.1:12884932-12897667 GCF_000699145.1 Aptenodytes forsteri | reverse complement strand
GTCACTGCAGCCCAGGCTGCCCTTGAGCTTCACATTTTCCACCAGCCCCTCCTTGTTGGCGAGAACAAGGTCCAGCATAGCACCTCTCCTCGTTGGCTCTTCTAGGTTTACTCTAGGTCATCTGACAGTTGCTAATCATGTTTCTGTGTATGATTAAGTTGAATTTGCAATATTAAATTAAAATCTGAAAAGCATAATGTCAAAGAGAGCCTGACATCCAAAGACCAGTTTTGCAGACTAGTCTGGATTTCAAGTAACAAAAACCAGCTCTGCCACAGGGTGAAGTCAACAAGCTATGTACAGACCAATGTCCAGCTCTGGAAAAAAGTGTCTGCTCCAGTGCTAAAGGAAAGGCAGAGTTATAAAAGGGGCAGGATGTGTATGATACAATATGCATATTAGCAGAGCCAAGACTTTCGGGGGAGAACCAAAACTGTTGAACACACTTTCTTTTTCAGAATGTGTTGCCGACTTGCAAGGAGAGAAAGTAACTGTACGCACAAAGGCAGGCTGCTTTGGAGTTCAGAGCCAGACTCAATGAGCTGATTTGGGGCGAGTGTGCTATTCCTTACGTCTTGGCTTTCATTTTTCCAGTTCAGAGATCAGACACTGTTTAGCTGTCTCCAAGATGCACTGTAAGGATGCCTTTGTTAAGGCTATACAGTAAAGGCATACCTACTCAAACATAACGCTCGCAGTAGTACAAAGGTAAGCTTCCAGAACTGTACAGCGCAATCATCCTGCCAAGGTGGTGTACAAGGTGAAGGATACTGCCTGCCGTTGAGGAGTTCTGGCATTGGATGAAGGCCATAGGAAGCACCATCTGTTTGCATGTGTATGTTTTACAGACCACTGTATGGTTTGAGACGCTGCTTCTGAGCATTGTCTTCTCAATGCATTGTAAGAAGGAGTTGTTTTGTCTTTTTCCTCTGTTTAAGAGGAGTTTCTTTAATCGCAAAGGCTGTAAATAGAAAGTTGGGTTGCAAAATACTAAACCTGCTCAAAAGAGTTGCTCTCCATTTTACTGCACTGCTATCAACCAAGACTTCTTCCTCCCTGGACATGTGCACACATGTAGAGGCACGCATGTTGCAGCCTGACATCTTTAGCAATGTTCAGCTGCTCTCATTGCCATACTGGTGAAGTTAATGATTAATGCTTTGAAATTTTTGAAAAATTACTCTTTAGATCATGTTTTCCCCTTAAGAGCACTGTTTAAAATAATAATAATCATTGCCATACTGGTGAAGTTAATGATTAATGCTTTGAAATTTTTGAAAAATTACTCTTTAGATCATGTTTTCCCCTTAAGAGCACTGTTTAAATAATAATAATAATAATAAGGAGGGAGGAATTCCTCAAGTAGTGGAAAATACAAGCAGTATCATGCATAAACTTTGTATTGTTACGTGTAGTTTAAGAAATTATCCATAAATTATTTTTAAAAAATTAAGTCACAAAACTAGTTTCAAATGTTTTAACACAGATGTGTATGACGTGGTAACATGCTAAACACATCAGAAAATAGTTAGAGAACTGTATTCAAACAGCTTAATAACCCAGTGTTTGTTAAATGTGTAATTCATCACGTGAAGTCTTGAAAAAGACTAATGGTTTTGGCTTAGTTTTGGGTATTTATGTGGTATTTTTTTTAAGGAACATGTTTCTTATTTTTTACCATTATAGCTGGAACCCAGCCTAAAAATATTATGAAAGAGAAAAGCCATCTTTCCCTATAGTTTCTTTCCTCCTAATTTAACCTGCTTCATTTTCAGATACAGTTATTGTAGTGCCTGGTCTTCATGCTCTTACATATTTCTCGCAGTAGCAGAAACTCCATTGAGTTTTCAGTCTTAACAACAGACTTAGAGCAGCATTTTACAGTCCATCTCTTCACCTCTGCAACAGAAGTTCATTTCTTACTGGCATCCAATTCTGGGGTGGCTTTTACAACTGTAATAAAATAATAACTTTGGGTAATTCCCTTGCTATTTCACCAGCAGCCAAATACAAGACCTACCAAATACTATAAATAAAAGGATAAATTTGGAACTGGCAAGCTTGCCAAATAAAACATTACCTCAACAGGGCCATGAATTTTAAACTGAAATGTAACTGTAATGAATATAACCCTGACAAATGGAAAAACAAAAGCCTTTTTTCTTGTCTAGATATCTGTTTGGTACACGCTACCTAAAATATCATTACCGTAAAAAGTGGAAACATTCTCTGTATCAGCCATATAATAACAACAAGGGGTTCCCAACTTTTAACTTAACCTTTTTCTTTACATTATGGAGGCACAACTACATTAACAAGGTCTCCAGTCATACCACAGTTCATTTCTCCAAGTTCTCATGCCCTAGACCTCGTGTTCCTCCCCTGTTCTGAAGCCTTGTCCAGGACTTGGGGTGGCACGAAGGGCTTCCTTCGGGGCCCCAGCACTCCCACTGAAATAGCCAAACCATCTGCACCTCCCAGAGGGCTCCAGCTGCAAGAAAAGGACATGGGTCCCAAATCTCTTATGAATGAGACTTAGATTTTTAATAAAGCGCAAGACCAGATGATTCAAGTGTGGCTTCAGTTCCGAGCGCAGCGGTTTTACAAGACTGAGGGTGTAACAGGCAGGCTAGTTTTCTGCTCAGGGAGACTGAGCCCACATTGCCACTTAATGCAAAAAATTGCTACACCTGCCTGGTGGCAGATTTCCTCCTCTGTCAAAAACAGCCTGAGCAATTGATGTTGAAATCTGACCCTAATTACTAAACCACAAACTATTCCACCCCGCTTTGCTCTCCCTAAGGGCCAAGAGTCCTCTGATGTTACCCACATTTTCTGCCTTTACTTCTCACGCGCTCTCCCCGTGACTGAGTTGATACTTCAGCTCAGTTGAGACTTTGACAAAGTAAGGTTGATTGTTTCACATCCAGCGCTGAGCTCCCTGTTAGCATCGCTGACTTCAAGTCAGTAACTTGAGCTTTGACCGAAGCTCCTTGCGTGGAAGGAAAGCTCCCCGGGACCAGCTCCCCTCGCAAAGCGTTAACAGCACGAAAGCACTGACCGCTTTTGCAAAACCTTACAGTGATTTTATAAAGTACTACCATTCCAGCAGTTGTATATATTGCATATAAATGAGACAATTAAAATGTGTTAAATTGTTTTAGAACCATCAAGTGACACTGGAGCCTTTTAAATTAAAGATATAGCAAACCTAGCTACCTTCAACACTAATGACAAGGATGATATAATGGGCTATTTTTTGGCTGTAAAATCGGGAACTATGGAAGTGTGGTTGAAATTATCATACTTGAGTACTGATGTCATGTACTGATGAATATGTGCTGTACCAAATAATAAAAATTATTTCTCCCAGGCAGTTAAACACATTTGCAAATATTCAAGGGGTTTTTCCCCTGGAAATTTCAGAAATTTAGTTTTAGCATTTTACGTAGTTTCTATACTAAATACCACTTCTAGAAGAAAAGTGTTTGTATACTATATATAAATCATTTTGGTCTGCATGGTCTTTAGCCTATTTTCTTTTTAAACTATTATTAAGAAGTAATGCTAGACACACCATCTGAAACATAATATATTTGGTCTATAGTATTTCACAAGGGAAAATGAGTTTCATATTTTCTTTTAAATCACTTATGCTCCTGTGATTACATGGACCGCGTATGGTGACTTACAGTTTTCCAGACAAATGTCTGGATCTATAACATGCATCTGCTGAGGACTGTCTTCAATCATGTGAGCTCCGTACAAACAAAACGTGTAGTTCTTGGTCTTAAATTCTCCTGCATGGTGTGTCACTCGAAACAGATTTTGACTGTGCTGCAATGTGATGTATTCATGTCTTTGTCATATAACTAAGACTTTTTTTTTTCCCCTGCAGTTGTCAGTAAACTTTCTCACTGAGTTTTGTCAAATTTCAAGACAGAAACTCTGTAACAAAATAAATGGGGGTAGTTCTCAGAAAGAGCGTCAGAGAAAGGGAAGAAGTTACAAAGTCTTTCATCAAGACATTTTCTTTTATCGGCAAGTCTTCAAGTTACAGGAAAGATACCCCTGCAAAGGATACTCTATATTTTCTAAGACCGTAAAGCTTTAAAAGTAATTTTTGGGGAAAGTTACATAGCCTTTAACAATTTCATATTTCATTGATAACGTGCTCCACCTGGCAGGGAAAAATGGAAGGTTGATGATAAGAAGTGGGCCAACTTCCACTCTCTTATTTCTGAAGCCTCAGTAATAAGATGATAATTTATCCTAGCAGATACCTCTCGGTTAGTGTCTTCAACTGATCTTTGCATTCAGCAAAGTACCGCCACTGGAAAGATAGATACTACACCAGGGCCAGATGTCCCTTGGCACACTTAAGTTTCTAGCTTGAATCTAGGACTGCTGAAATAAGCCGTCTTTGCCGGGGTGGAGTGACACTGCTAAATCATTATTTCCTTATAATTTTACAATACTTTCATATTCAGAGATGGAATGACTCTTTTGTACTGTCATTTCACATTTTCAGTGTGTACTGTCTGGCATGCTGGCTGACTGTTTTAATATGTTTTCTCTTTTCCCTTTCATTATAAAGACCAACTTGGCAAGTGCAAGACAAAGCAGATGCTAACAATGTGGCTTATACAACCGGGAAACTATGTTTTCACACCGATTACCCTGTTCTGCAGCATCCACCCGGGGTAAGGTGAATCTACTGACTTTTTCACAATACAAAAGGGGAAAGGGAAATGTTCCTATAGCGTGAAATATGGTTAGCATTCAGTGACTCTGAATTTTGTTTTGAAAGAGCAATGTAAAAATAACAATATATAAATCTGCATATAACAATCTATATACACATGGGTATGCAATATATACATTATGATGTAAATTCTGCATAACAAGCCTGTTATGTATACCATAATTTTTAAATGGAAACTCACAAGTATTGAGAATATTACCATATGAGAAAGCATTAGGGTCCTGTATGTGCTTTTGATGTTGCTTTCATTCTATTGAAGAAGTTGGGTGTCTGCATGCTGTAGTCAAGTTGTGGCTTCTTAGGACACGTCTGTTCACCTCAGGAGGAGAACACGTTAGAAGAAATATGATTAAGATGTTATCTTCTCTTTTCTATAAATTAATTGAAATTAGCCGCCAATCTGCCCTTTCGTAATTAGACAAAAAAGGGGCATTTTGTAAAGCTGGACAACAACTACAGAAAATACATTTTTCACCTAGTTCCTGTCATATCAAAGCCTAATCCACATAATTCACCAGAGAACTGAAAAGTAGTAGGAACAGGTACAAAGGAACAAAGATAATCTTGGGCAAGTTTGCATCTATAAGCTTAATACCTACAACTTCCCCTTCTCATGTTGTGGAGTACTTTGCATCGGTTGTTTCTATAATTAAACAAAAAACCCATGTGATTTATCCACAAGTAAGTGCCAAATACTTCCCACTAACATCACCTATTAAAATCATTTAGATGCTGTTCATTAATGTGCAGTAAGGATGGAATAGGGCTTAACTAATAGATTTCAGTTTCCCCCTTCATCACCATCGTCAAGGTCTGCAGGTCCCGCTGGTGAGGAGATTCTGGGACAAACCCTGTTCTCTGCTCCTCTTTCTCCTCCTGGTTTTATTTGTTTTTTTCTCCTAGTGGTCTCAGAAATAATTCACCATCATGGAAGGGAAATGTGAACACTGTTACCATTGGTAGGACGGATGTATTTTGGCTGAGATGAACGGTTACACTTTGTGTGATGCTGGGTTCTCTAATGCCACGGGGAGTTTTACTGCCTGTGTCAGCCGCTCAGATTTACACTGGTGCAACCAAGAGCCCAGATTAGACTTTCTGCTCCGTCTTACGCCTTGGCAATTTCACTGTGAAGTGAAATGAAACGGTCTTAATCCTACTTTATGATAGAGACACTGGGCCTTCTATAAAAGCCACCTTTTCCCCTCTGTGAGCAGATAATTCATAGTAGGTTTTGTTTCTGCAAGAGAAAACTAATCCTCCTTGTTAGATAAGACTGCAATGCATTTAAAATTATATGACTGACGCAAACAGGGACTCAAAGGAAAGAAGTGAGACCAGAGCTCTGCAGCTGACTCGCAGGTTGCAAGCGTTAGAAGATATCGCAAAGGGGATGGATTTATGAACATGCTACTTTAATTTTCTGCCTGTGTGATAGTGGTGGCAGAGTGCTGTGAAGCTGCAGTAATGGGAACTCAGTCTTTTGCTGGGGAAAACAAAACAAAACAAAACACCAGAACGACAGATATGAGGGAACTGATACTAATGAACTGTTAAATATGCAAGCTAATTCTTCTCGTAATGAGATGTTAATTCATTCCAGGTTCAGTTTCTCCACTGTATAAAGCAAACAGCTGCAGGAGGTGAAAGTGAAGTTGTAGATGGATTTCACGTATCCAACAAGTTGAAGAAACAAAATCCTCAAGCGTATCAGATCCTGTCCTCTACTGCTGTAGACTATACAGATGTTGGGGTGGACTACTGTGATTTTGCTGTTCAATGTAAACAAAGGATTATAGAGTAAGTAGTTTCAACAACACCACAAAATAAAATCCCTGTTGTATGGTGGATTACATGTTGGTAGGAGGAGGTCTGCTCCTGCCACCTTGTGGGGAAACACTGGTTTAACTTGGTGTGTAGTTATTTTGGTGGGGTTTTTTGTTTGTTCGATTGGGTTTGCCAGTGTATAACTTGTTCTTTGCTTTGTACCACCACAGCATAGTTTTCCTTATTTGGTTTTTGCCACACACCAGCAAGAAGTGGTGGTAATTAGAGCAAGTCCTAGGTACAGACACAGGTTAACAGCAGCTGGGTCTGTTACTAAATTCCAGCCAATGTACATCTGTATCGTGCCAAAGAGAGGTCATAATTTGAAGCATTTAGATTAAGAACTATATATTATAAAAAGATCAAATGCAAACGATCATAATCTCTTCTGAATTTAAAGACTTTACAATTCTACAATTAAAGTGTATAGAATATAGATGTTTGAGGAAATCAAGTGTCTACACTTTCTCCTGATTATCCCTTTTCCTAGTTAGGCTTAATTACCAAAATCCAACCCAATAACAATCTGAATTTCACTATAGAAACATACTGAAATTCCAGCAGGAGAGTTCAGTTGCCGTTTAACCATCTTAAAATGTTTCAGTAACAACATAATAAGTTCCTTTTCCTTTCCTTTTCTCTTTCATAGCGTGGATTCCAGAGGCCAAGCAGTTCGCATCAATTATAATAATGCAACAAGAGACACAGTGTTTGACGTACCAGCTGAAAAAGTGAGGCCATTTTATGCAGCTCTAAAGGAATTTGATGATTTATTAAACAGCGCAGAACACAAGTTTACTTACAAGCTGAAACCAGGTCAGTAAGTTGCTTCTACTCGCAATGATTTTTCACGTTTTTCCTAACAGTCAAAACACTTGAGCATTGTTAGCACTGGCACTGAGAGGAAATTTCATCCTTCTATCACCTATTTTATTTCATACTGCATCCTTACATTCATCTCATAGATTTATTTTGCCATTGTTACACTATAAAGAAAAAAAAAAGGGGGGGGGAATAGAGTCTATCTATTGATTAGTCCAATGTATCTTTATACTACATCAAAAACCCATACCATATAGGAAATTGCAACTTGTCATATCAATAGCACCACAGATGGGAAATGTCATGTGTAAGACTGCTGTGTCGTCCCAGGTCAGTGTCTGTTCATGAAATGATGCACAATCACATACTTTTTCCTCTGCTTCATTTGATGCAGAGTACGGACGTTAAGCCAAATGTTATGTCTTTCTTTATGACACTATTTTGTTAGTGGGGCACCTTCCCAACGGCTGCAGGAGTTGCAGAACATCTAGAAGATGATACAGATGCATAATGTGCATAACGCCGAAGGAAGCCGAACAGCGCCGTGGGGAATTCAGTTAGTGTCTTTGCTTAGGCACCGAATGCCAGCGTAATGCTGGATGAATTACCGAAGGCCACTGCTGCTGTGCTGCTTTTTCTGGGTGGCCCATGCAAGACATCTGGAGGCAGATTTGCAGAAGTGCTAAGTGCTCTAAACTTCAGCTAGAGTTGTACAGGGCTGTGTTTTGAACATAAAACGTGCTGCAAAAATGCCCTTTACTCTTTAAAAGTCAGTCCGTGCATATATTTAACTACTTTGGCCTTAATCGCTGTTCTTTCATTCCCCAGCTATAAAATAAAGATATGAATAGTCCCTCATCTCTCAAGACACGTTACAAAAGTAAATTCATTAGTGTATCTGACTGCCTCTTGTGCTACGATGCTAGTGTCTTTAAAATGTCTATGAGGAAATGAATCTCTCTCTATTGGGAACACGCAATAAAATAATTTATAAGATCATATATAAATGGTAAAACAGAGTACCTCACATTACGTTAGTACCATCCATCCCATCAATTAGCACACCAAAATGGTGGCAGAGGGGAGGGGGAGAAGGAAAGGAAAACTATGAGGTTATTTAATTAGAGATTTATCGTAACAGTGGCACACAAGGGAGAAAAATTAAAATGGCGTGCTAGCCTTAATTATGTGATTTCCTAACTTTCAATGGCTTGACTTTGTTCTCAGTAATTAACAGGGATAGTAATGCAGGATGTGTATAGTACAAATAGTACCAGACATATCAAATAAGAATCATCCCGGTGGCTTTCACCCTTTTTTTCCTTCCCATGGATTTGCTGTAGTCACCTTTCCCCTCAAGGCCTTCTTTTCTCAGCATGGACTCCCCTACCACTCCGCTTTTTAACTCCTGATTATACAAGAAAAGAAGCAGAAGTCGAAAGGGACCTACCCTCTCTGGTTGAGAATGACTAGCTAAATTAAAATTACTGTGTCATTGCTGTGTATCTCCAGCTGAACTACTTGAAATTATTGCTCCCTAACTGTTGATATAAATCTACCTCCATGTTATCTGTTTGAAGGAATCAACTATAACATACCAAATATTAAACTTTGTGCAATCTCTTTATAGGAGACATAGTGACGTTTGATAACTGGCGCGTGCTTCATGGTCGCCAAAGCTACCACTCGGGATCAGAAGTGACTCGTCACCTGGAAGGTGCCTATGCAGACTGGGATGTGGTCATGTCAAGGCTCCGGCTTCTCAAGAAGACGGTCCTGAACAGGGACTGAGCTTTCTTCTAACTAGAATAAGCAAAACCTCAATTGTCTAACCTCAAAAAAAAAAAAAAATTGTGTTTTCTTTTCAGAAACTAACATCACGGATATATTTTTGAGTTCCATAAGCTAAGAAACCTGTTGTTCATAACAATTTAAGATTTATCTGTGCCCTGGTCTTTGAATCTATAAAATGCATTGCTACCTCTGTCAGTTTATTTGCTTTTTAAAATCAGTGCGCGAAATGGCTTGGAAGATTATCGCTTTACTGGGCTGACTGGGTATCACAATGCCTTAATTTTCCTCTACAAATATACCTGCCCTCCCTAGAAAGCTTGTAAGGGAGCATCAAAAAAGAGCTTATAAGAATTACTTACTAAAGATTTGTTATGAACAGCACCTTCCTCTATTTTCAGAGAGGCATTCTTTATTGCTTAAATCATAACTAAAATTCATTATCAAAATATGCAACGACTGCTGCAAAGTTATTTTCATATACACACCTTTCTAGGTAGAACTCCACTTTAATGCAAGATCTCATTCAATATATGCTGTATTCTGTATATCCCGCCGTACAAGTGATGACTGTCACAGCCACAAATAACTTTTACTACGTTTCTAAGTCCATAAGCTCAGAAGCCATAGAGCTACCAGAGAACGCATCGTATTAATTTTCCTCTGCATTAGGAATAGAAATAAATCTCAGTGTAGAGGTGGCAGGCAGGGTCAGAAATCCCATCAGATGCTGTGCACAGATGTAATTAAGATCTGCAGGGCAGACAGACTTTTGAGTAAAGTCAGGAAGAGGAATGCTGATGCCGCTTTGCAGCTAGAAATCACAAAGCACAGGAGGTGGTTATTGAATTCACACCTGACAGAGAAGTGGCAACTGAACTCAGATCCATTTTTGTTACACCAAATACAAGAGCATGCCTCCGATAGACTTGGTCTGCAGAATATTTTCCTCTAGGGTGTATTCCGAATAGAGATCACGCTATGTAAAAATTACTGCAGCCGAAGTAGTGGTTTTTTCCCTATATTCAGATGCCAAACTGAAAGAGAAAGAATTTTAAAACACTCGTTTTTATACCCAACAATATGTCCACTGTCTTTATTCTTTACTGTCCTTATAGCTGCAGAGTTAACAGGACACCCTCTCACCTGTGCTGAGAGCCTGACAAAATAACCACACCTCCACCCTCAGATATGCTCTGTTCAACTGTTTATTTTTAAACTATTCCTTGGAAGTCAAATAAATCCTAGTCTCCTCCTAGTAGGCTAAAACAGTAGAACTACAACTACAGAATTAATTAAATAACTGTAGAATTAAATTAGTTGACACAAAAAACCCCAACATAAGTGAGACCCTAACATAAGCTTGCAAACACTTCCATAGCTTCTACTCATCATTTACAGTCAACAGATATCTCAGCTGAATAATCAAATAAAACTAAATTAGGATTTGGTCATGATCTAGCATAGTGTGGTTCGAATCCATTCCACTTTAGTAAGTAGTGAAATGTTTTTATCAAAGTTTTGACATTAAGACATAGTTCAGCAAGACTGGCTTTTAGTAGTAATTTGATTTCTCAGTGCCTCTTTTAATAATTAATTCTGGAAACATGAGGAAAGTATTTTTTGCCTTTGCTATAAAAGGGGGAAAAGATGAGGAAAGGTTAATACCTGTATTCTGTAAGACACCAGCAGTACTGTGCTTTAACTGTGATATTTTCCATATAACAATTTAGTGAAGATTGCAATTTATAACTTTAAAACAAGACATCTTGGGATTTGTATCAATGGTTAATAGGAAAGACATATTTTCTGCTTTTATTCTGTACTTTTCTAAAAACCATTTTATTCAAATTTCTGTTTATTAAAAGCTATTATGGAACTGATTACTGTTTTGGACTCACATCTAATCTCACACATAACATCTTGCACACAGATATGAAGTCCTTATTGTTATTTACAAATGGTTGTAAATATGATTAGACCTGGATCCATTCAGGTTTGTCTCGTATACTTAACATATAGTTAAAATACAACTAAACCCATAGGTTTGAAGAGCTGCGGAGAAAACAAAAAACAAAACAAAACCAAACCCCAGAATTAATCAAGGCTCTCAATGGATCTAATTTTGCACTGCTGGGATTTTTTGTCAGTGAAGAATGCCCTATTAAAAACTCACGCAAGAGATCCCTGAAGTTCATACTTTATGCCTAAGATATGTTGTACTTTATATACCCGCACCTCCTTGAACAGTCAACATTTTCCTAAAGTATGTAGTATCAATGTTAAATAAATAACATAGCAATAATTAAAAATAAGGCAGCTTTGCAGATTGCAGGCGTATGCCACTTACACAGACAAGGTGGGTGGGTGTAGGAGTGCTGTGGCTCCAGGTTCCCAACAGCACAGTCACTCTGCTTGCGTGCAATTTGCAATGTGTAAATCCTTTAGTATTATATATAAACGTAATTCAAGCTAGTATATATTCAACAAAGTATTTCATGCAGAATAGAGTACAAATAACGATAAAAACAGTTCATCAGTGAAAATGTGAAGCCCTGCACAAACAAAATCCAATCCCTGCAACACCTCCATGAGCTATGGCATGATATCCAATTTAACTGGGAAAGGGTCAGACTACCCAAACCTGATGCACAATCAAAACTTATGTTTCTGGCTGCCAATCCTCTGCTCAACTTCTAGGATCCAGCTACTATCTATATCACAAATTTTCATTTTAAACACATTTGCATATTACTATAGTCGGACTGGGAAAAGAGAGTATTTCTGTAACTATCTGCAAAGTAGATCTCCTGATGACTATACTGGTACCTGGTCAGGCAAAATAACGGAAGAAGCCCAATATGGGCTTATTTCCCCTTCATCGCTAAATCCACACCAAAGAATGATATTGCAAAGCTTTCAGACAGGTCTAGCTTCTGATCTGCCTGCAATACTGACATGTACAGGTCACCCAGCACAGATACCCCAGCCTTCATAGACTACCAGGCCCAATTGTCTCTACCGTCTTAGAGCAGCAAGAAAAATTAGCTGGTAATAGGTGTTTGCAGGACAACTCTGAAGAACAACTCTGGAGATCCATGCAGCAGCAAAGACGCAAGGGTTATGGATGTGTTAGAAACCATGGAAGCACCTGAGAATGGTTACATAGGACTTTTAGGGTTTCTCTGCCCAAAAAGGTGGTGGAATCAATAGCCCAACTCAAGTGCATCTACACCAGTGCACGCAGCATGGGCAACAAACAGGAGGAGCTGCAAGCCATTGTGCAGCAGGAAAACTATGATATAGTTACCATCACAGAAACATGGCGGGATGACTGGCACAACTGGAGTGCTGCAATGGATGGCTATAAACTCTTCAGAAGGGACGGGCAAGGAAGGAGAGGCGGTGCAGCAGCCCTGTACGTTAGGGAGAGTTTTGATTGTCTAGAGCTTAATGACGGTGACGATAGGGTCGAGTGTTTATGGGTAAGAATCGGGGGGGAAGGCCAACAAGGCAGATATCATGGCGGG
>NW_008796218.1:12879975-12884045 GCF_000699145.1 Aptenodytes forsteri | reverse complement strand
CACTTTCCATCATTTATCAGCAGTCCTGGCTAGTCGGAGAGATCCCAGTTGACTGGAAGTTAGCAAATGCGATGCCCATCTACAAGAAGGGCTGGAAGGAGGAACTACAGGCCTGTCAGTCTGACCTCGGTGCTGGGGAAGGTTATGGAGCAGATTGGTTGAGTGCCATCACGCAGCATGACAACCAGGTGATCAGGCCCAGTCAGCATGGGTTTATAAAAGGCAGGTCCTGCTTGACTAACCTGATCTCTTTCTATGACAAGGTGACCCACTTAGTGGATGAGGGGAAGGCTGTGGATGTTGTCTACCTAGACTTTAGTAAAGCCTATAACACCATTTCCCACAGCATTCTCCTGGAGAAACTGGATGCTCATGGCTTGGACAGGCGTACTCTTCACTGGGTAAAAAACTGGCTGGATGGCCGGGCCCAGAGAGTTGTGGTGAATGGAGTTAAATCCAGTTGGTGGCCGGTCACAGGCGGTGTTCCCCAGGGCTCAGTTTTGGGGCCAGTCTTGTTCAATATCTTTATCGATGATCTGGACGAGGGCATCGAGTGCACCTTCAGTAAGTCTGCAGATGACACCGAGTTGGGTGGGAGTGTTGATCTGCTCGAGGGTAGGAAGGCTCTGCAGAGGGACCTGGACAGGCTGGATCGATGGGCCGAGGCCAACTGGATGAGGTTCAACAAGGCCAAGAGCCGGGTCCTGCACTTGGGTCACAACAACCCCATGCAACACTACAGGCTGGGGGAAGAGTGGCTGGAAAGCTGCCTGGCGGAAAAGGACCTGGGGGTGTTGGTCGACAGTTGGCTGAACACGAGCCGGCAGTGTGCCCAGGCGGCCAAGAAGGCCAATGGCATCCTGGCCTGTATCAGAAATAGTGTGGCCAGCAGGAGTAGGGAAGTGATCGTGCCCCTGTACTCGGCACTGGTGAGGCCGCACCTCCAATACTGTGTTCAGTTTTGGGCCCCTCACTACAAGAAGGACGTTGAGGTGCTGGAGCGTGTCCAGAGAAGGGCAACGAGGCTGGTGAGGGGTCTGGAGAACAAGTCTGATGAGGAGTGGCTGAGGGAACTGGGGTTGTTTAGCCTGGAGAAAAGGAGGCTGAGGGGAGACCTCATCGCTCTCTACAACTACCTGAAAGGAGGTTGTAGCGAGGTGGGGGTCGGTCTCTTCTCCCAAGTAACAAGCGATAGGACAAGAGGAAACGGCCTCAAGTTGTGCCAGGGGAGGTTTAGATTGGATATTAGGAACAATTTCTTCACCAAAAGGGTTGTCAAGCATCGGAACAGACTGCTCAGGGAAGTGATTGAGTGGCCATCCCTGGAGGTATTTAAAAGACGTGTAGATGTGGTGCTTAGGGACATGGTTTAGTGGTGGACTTGGCAGCGCTAGGGTAACGGTTGGACTTGATGATCCTAAAGGGCTTTTCCAACCTAAATGGTTCTACGATTCTAAGCTTTGGGCTATATCCAGAGGGTGCTAATGGACATGATTTCACTTAGTTGGCTGTAGTCCAAAAGCTATAACGCCATGTTACCTTTGTGCTGTTCATGATACATCAACTATCCGGCCTGTGGTCAGCAACTGGCTGCATCTAGTGGGGTCACAGCACAGGGAGAGAAACAGGAGAAATACGTATCCATTTTATTATTTGCAAATGCCTTTTCTCTTTTGTCCTAGCTTTCTCCTCCTCCCATTGCATTTTGTAGCAATGGATGTTTGGATCCAATCCCATGGCATTGTTTTCATATACAATTTTTAAAATATTTTTTTATATCAGATTTCCAGCTCGTTTTTAAAGCTTGCTGAAAGCAAGCAGTGTCTTGGGCATTTCAGTACACTCACATCTCTGTGGATCACTTCAGCACAGCTCCGTTTTAGCCACTGCTGAGCTACCTGCAGCACGTGCCAACTTCTTTTGGCTGGGCGGACAGTAAACCCGAGTCCAGAGAGATTTCCAAACGCCTATTGTGGGAAGAAAGCTGGATTAGCTGCCCAGCTTTGCAGGTTGAAATATATTGGTTTATGTATGTCCAGCAAATTAAATGCAGCCTTTCATGACACTGCAATATATCACTCCTGGAATATATGTATTTATTCTGTACTGTGTTTTTCTCTGACACAAATCAGAGAAAGCACTTAGCGATCTTGTCTCGAATTCCCCCTAAGGCAAATGAGGTTTTATTCTAATCTACACATTCATAAAGCTGTCAGTTTAGCGCAAGTCCATATTTGAAAGTTTCATGCTGGAAATTTGAAATCACTTTTGGTAAAAGCTCACATAATAAATATATTTTATACACACATTTTAAACTTACAACACAAATCAGAGAAAGCACTTAGCGATCTTGTCTCGAATTCCCCCTAAGGCAAATGAGGTTTTATTCTAATCTACACATTCATAAAGCTGTCAGTTTAGCGCAAGTCCATATTTGAAAGTTTCATGCTGGAAATTTGAAATCACTTTTGGTAAAAGCTCACATAATAAATATATTTTATACACACATTTTAAACTTACAGCAAAAGATCCCCCCACCCTGTTACGCCAGCCCAGTAGCGCCAAAAAGATGGTAAAGACTGAGATGGAGAAGGATCACAAAAATGCACCTCCCCTTTAAACAAAAAATAAACCCAAACTAACAAAAAAAAATCCACCCCACACCAAAACTAAAAGGAAAGTAAATCAGAACTGCTCATAAGAAACCCATTTTTCCACATAATGTCTGGTTAAACTCTAGAAAAGGAAAATGTCAAAGGCAGGGAACTAGCTACAGGACCTTTAGAAAATAGCCAAAGAAATATCAAACTTTAACTAAAGCATAGACATGGCAGCTATATGGGATGTTTCTGGCTGAAACCAATCTCCATATTGGACATGGGATGAGATCTAAGAGAAGGGAGAGAGGGCATTTTGCAGCCACCTTTTCCCGCCCGCTGCTGGACCAAGGCGTGGGCAGGAGGGTGGTACTGCTCCTCCCGAGGGCACGAGGGAGGGGAGATGCGCATACCCCAGTCTCCTATAATGTCTCCTGCAGGACAGTGCTGGGGAACAGGAAGAGTGGCTGGACCAACCAACGAGCTGCTGTTTTTCCCGGCTACTTAAAAGGATCTTCAGCAGAGCCACAGCAATTCAGAGTGGCCCCAAGGCAGCTCCGCATTGTGTCAAGGGCACCTGGTCAACCAAAGGATTAGGAGCTGCTTTTGGGGTGTTTTGTAGGATATGAGCCGGTTTAGTTAGCAAAATATATTTAAAGTCAAATATTTTATGTATTTTTAATGACTTTAATATGTAAAAGTGCCCAATAACTTTAAAGCAGGCAGAAGATTTTCTTTGTTGCCATGCCACAATGCATGTCTTCCCCCATTAGCTCAAGCAAAATGAGACAGGAGGTCTAAACATATGGATAGCAGAGCGTGGTTTCTCTATCGTCCTTTCTTTCCAAGCAGTCATTTAGATCAATAACTACTCATGTTGGCAATAATCGAGCCATGCATGTCTTTCAAGTTATTTTTGGAAACATTCAAAGCAGCAAAGATCACAGAGCAATGGACACGGAGAAGATACTCTGAAAATTGTATGTCATGTATGTCATACTCAATTTCTGAAATCTTGGCCTGTTTTTTTTCTTTAATCGAACAGGAAAGTTGTTATGAAAATGTGCTAAGGGCAATATAATGCCCTTGAAAGGAAGGGGGTGAGAAGCAGGCTACTGCAGCAAGCTCTGCGGTAGCATACCTTTGAAATGCTGCTCGTGACGGAGCTGGTTAACTCCCTACAGCATGTCTGGAAATCAGCAGGACACAACTCTCTCGCTTCTAACCACCCAAGTCCATAGCTGTCTCCAGTCCTTTGCCGTCTTCAATACCCTGTTCACGATTAAGTTTTCCCACACTGCTCCCTTGCAACTTTATTTTCACTTTGACAAGTAAACACACTAGACCAGGGTAGGTAGGAGGAAAACCATACCCATTCATTTTTTTGGCTCCTCTAAAAGATTGCCAAGAAAAACAAGCACTACATAGCCAGATCACGTGATTTTTTTTTTTTTTTTTTTTTTTGGGGGCGGA
>NW_008796218.1:12775124-12879811 GCF_000699145.1 Aptenodytes forsteri | reverse complement strand
CCCACAAAGCCAAATCACGTTATTTTTTTTTTTTTTTTTTTTTTTGGCAGCTGCAAAGATTTAGAAAGAGCCTTTCCTCATCCTTTTGCATTTCCCCAACGCCATGTGGTGTCTGTTCTCTAAGAGGCATGCCCTGCAAAGGAAATGGAGGCAGTTTTGTGCGTTGTATTTGCGGCTTCTCCTTGACTTCATCACTCCCCTGCCCTCACAACATTGTCCCTTTGCCCAGAGGCATGCAATCTGCTAGATTCTTTAACTCTGGATATTGTTATTTATAAGTTATATGCTTTATGTACTATTTACTTTTTATCCATTGCCATTATTTCCATTGTTATTAATTTAAAAAGCATAATTTAATTGTTTTTTCATAATGAAAAGCTATCAAAGCTAAAGGAGCCATCAGTGTCAGAAGGCAAAACGTTGTCTCCTCTAGTGCACTTCATTCATCTCCAGAGCTAAGGATTTACTTCTGACTTTTTTTCAGCCAGATTAATTCTTTTTGAGTAAGAAGATGCAGCAGAGGGGTAACCCCACGTATTTCAGAGTCTGCTTCTGGCTACACCTGCTGTGGCAAGAGCTCCTTTCCCACTCTGTGGGATTTAACCAGCCTAGCAGATTTCCACTTGGTTGTTTGAATTTCTTTCCCTGGACTCAGCATTTGCAACCTCATAGCAGCAGCAATACAAACGTAAGCTGAAGCACAAAGCCATCTTCTTTGCATCAGAACTAAGTGAAGGCCAAAAGCTAATGTGCAGGACTACGCCTGCGGTTAAACTGGGGCCTTGGGTGTCAGGTGTTCAGTTGCTTTTATGGGAACTCAGATGAAATTTGTGGAAACGTAATGAGATCAACACCTTGTGAAAGGTCCCCTAAGGTCCAGCGAGAGTAAGTATGGCTGGTAAGATTACAGCTTTAGCCCAGCTGGAGGAAGACAGTAAGCCCCGTCCCTTTTTTGGATGTAACCCGCAACCCAATTCAAGTGGAGCCAAGTTAAATTCTCATAACTAAAGTTTAATCTTCAAATCCCCCCCGAGGCTGGAAGCCGTGTGCCAGCCCTGTCCAGTGGCTCTTTCAGCAGCAGACCAGCGACCCGGCTGCAGCGGCCCTTGGTCTGCTCACCACCCCTGCTGCAGTGTACAGGATGGAGGGTGCTCATCTGGGAAGCACAGCAGCCAAGGGGAAGCCAAGGCTCAGGGGATTTTCATCTCCGTCAGATGAGAAAGGTAAACCAATATGATAGGAAAAACAGACCACGTTGTTGCTGCGGCCCGGACAGATGTTTGCTGTCAGATGCATTGCACGCTGTACAGCCACGTCTGCTGGAAAAGCATTTTACGGATGATTTATCACATTACTATGCCAAGGAGCTGAAAAGCCCCCTGAAAGTTTTCCACTTAACACTAACGTTCCCAGCTGGGTGATCCTCCCTGATATTTTCTACATGACTGTTCAAAGCAGTTCACAGAGCGGGGGAAAACCTTCACCATCCCCTGGCTTGCCGGCAGTACTCTCACAGACAGACCCGGGACGTCTCAGGGAGCCAGAACACCAAGCAAAATTTAGGACGGATTTGTTGCGTTCCCTTCAGGTTTTTCTATTTATGGCCGTATCACTGGGGAGGGGATGGTTTATCCTGGCTGCCAATGTACATATCCTCTGCTGAGCCTTAGAGCCAAACACCACGCGGGGTGAGGGGTTGTCCAGGCAGCTGCCCAGGTGTGCAGGCAGCAACGCAGCTCCCAAGGTGCTCGCAGGATCCTGCTTTCTGCAGGCAAGCAAGTCTCCTGGCATCAGCTGCCATCACCAGGACAGGTTTAAGCCAGAGAAACTGCAAAATAACTAATGATGACCGGAGCATTCCCAGGGAGCTGCACTTTAGGAGCAGGTTGTCCTGCACATCTCTCTCTGCAGTCAGCTGGGTTTCTGATCTAGGATCCTCCTAATGGTTGGTCTCCTTCCCATTATCATTGCTGCATACTGTGACAGTGGAGGGAGCCCAGAAACAGCAGAGGCCCAAGTGAGAAAGGGATATGGATAATCATAACACTATGATTTTTAGTCAAATTAGCACCAACAGCTCTTCGCGGGATCACTTGCTGACAGGGTTGACTGGCAAGAGGCTGTGGTTCCCAGAAGCTTCTCCCTGCAGCAGGAGCATTCCCTTACCCCACAGGGAAACCAGGGCTGCCCAGCTCAGGACAAGCCTCTAGTACCTACTGTAGAAATCATGAATAAGAAGTGCTATTGATGACCTCATGAGAAAATGCTTAAAGATAGCTAAAGAAGAATGAAACGCCTATAGCCACTTAGAAATATACACGCTTTAAGTAGCTCTGACTTCTTTTTTTCCCCTGAAAAATGCAGTGACGTGACCTATTTTGGCTGATAGGAAGGACTACCCACAGCTCTGAAAGAATTTTGTTTCACCAGAGCAGGCGTTTAAAGACCTCCTGGGACCAGCACATTAGACAAAAAGAAAAAAAAAAAGGAGCAACCAGTGCCCTTGGACTCCCTCTGCGTGGGGCCGAACCCAAAGCCACCAGTGCCAGTGGACAAGACTGCCATTAATATTATGTACCGTTGGATCACGTGCCAAGGTCCAAGTACTTGTTTTGTTTCGTTTCCCCTATACTAAGGTGGCCTCCTCAGTTTTAGCTGCAGCTGATGAGACAGGACCTCCATCTAGCGGCTCTGGGGAAAGTCCACAGCCTTAGTAACCCAGATGCATTTGGGTTGAGAAGTTCCATTACTCCACTGCAGGCAACCTCAGCCATTAATATTTTAAGAAACCTATTGGTTTAGGAGTCAACCAAGTCACAGTACGAAGAAGGATGCAGTTTCTGTTGTGGAGCCAAGCTCTTCAGGTTGGTTTTGGTCATACCTGCTGCATTAGCATCAAAGTTATCCTCCTAGTGATTTGGGGTGTGCACCAAGCTTGCTCAATGCCCCTCTCAGCCTGAATATGGGTAGGAATATGGATTTCCCCTTGAGATAGTTCTTGAGCACGAATTATAGGGAGGTCGGGCCTATGGGTGGTGGCACCATTCTCCCAACCTGATGCTTCATTTTGCAGTCCTTGATTTCCTGGAGCTCCTACACTCGGAGCTCCCCCAGCAATTTACTCTCTGCTCTGGAGAGGAAGGTAATGGCTGGGCACAGTGCTGCTTACTCCCCAGGGGAACCAGATACAGCACTAACAACAGCAGAAAGCGTGGCCTTCCTTCACATTTGACACAGGAGGGCATTCAGAAACAGCATGTTCAGTGAGGATGAGACTTGTTTCCAGCTTGAGCACGTGTCCAGGAATCCTATGTTCCCATTGGGCTCTTTATCCTGGCTATGTCCTTGTTTCAACATCACTGCAAATGCCCACTTTGAGTATTTCTCTTTCCACACGTGGCACAGGTCATAGCAGAGGAGCTGAGGAGCTGTAAGCGTATTCCACTTCTCTCATGTTATCCTGCTGTCTGTATAGCAAGCGGTTCATTTGCAACTGGATTTTTGTTAGCTAGATGAAGAGGAGATACTTCAGCTAGACTCATCTCCATTTCAGCGAGGGTGGTTTCAGTGCCCATACATTTACTCGCATAGCTTTGGGCTCACCCACCTGCTTGTGGGAGAGCACTGTGCTGAGCTGGCACTAGTGGCCAAACGCACAACATCTGTACGTGTGCTCTGGTGCATGATCACACCTTACCTGAGCACCAGCTGTCTGAGGAAGCCCTAGTCTGCACTCAAGCTCCAAACTGAACGGTCATAAAAGCAGCAAAGAAATCTATCTTTCCTTTCCACACGTGCAATTCATTCCCATGAGCAAGCACAACAACATATCCTTCTCTGCACTGAAATATTCCCTTAGAAACCCAATGCTAAGTATGTCAGGAATAATCTTCTACATTATAGATGCACATTCCCCTCATCAATTCACCCACTTTTAACATTATTCGTCCTGGGAAAGTGAGGTATAAAGTCAAACAGCCCAGGACCTAACACAGCAATCCTGGTTCAGTGGTTAGAAACATGGCTTTACCTAGGCAGTGCCCAGAGGGCCGCAGCCCAGCACCCAGAGCGGCACAGCCCCATGCGTACAGAGTCGCAGGAAACACGCACCAGGGGACAGACTGCAAGGTGCCATCCAGAACTGGATCCACCAGAGACCTTCAACGTCTCACTCCAGAGCTTCTATTAACAACCTCCCTACCTCTGCCTATACAGGAGGGCGCCCAGTCTCCCAACACACCCATCCCACTGTTTGACTTCAAAGCTCCCAAGGCACCTGCTCCCAAGTTCAGCTCCCCTGCATGCCCGAGACCACTTTTGCCTGCACCCCTGGCACCACACCCCACCTGACCCGCCAGCATCCCACAGCTGAGTGGTACCAGCATCATCCCAGGGGCCAACACCAGCCGACACCTCCCCAGCAGCTCCGTGCACACCGACATGCTCAGGTGCTGCACCAGACACCCATGCAGATGTTCAAAGCGCCATCCACACCGGCTGCTGCTTTCCCAGCAGGGAGAAGAAACCCATGTTAGGCACTAACTGTCTCTTATCAAAAGTGGGGGGAGCTCTGGCATTCATCTCAGCGTTGCTCTGCTTTTGGTGCTTTTTGGCCACGCAGAGCTCCAGTCCCTGCTGCAGGGCACACAAAAGCCCAGAGCCACTGAAGACGCTGGTGACCTGGTGTGGACTAGCATTGGCTTACATAGGTTAGAAATGGAGTCTCCAAGTTATGGACCCAACTTGAAAAAATCACCATAGTGCAGACTAAGGATTAGTAAGTGTTGCCACAGTCTTCTCTGACCTTTTTTACCTTCTACAGGAGGCTTCACTGGGGTTATGGACTGACTAATGGGTCTGATCTGCAGCCCAGATCTCCTGGAGATTAGACAGCACGTAGGGCGAGTTTGGCTCTGCAACTGCCTCTCCCTATCAGATAAAATGTCTTATCTGAGTAAACACGTTTCTATTCTCTTTTTACCCATAGGTTTGTTTGTCCAGAATAAGGTGAAGAATCAATAATCCTTGAGAGCCTCCTTTTTCCTTCCAAGTATTTTCGTTTAGTCCACACAGCCTATAAATCCAAAAGAATTTTGAACAAAGACATAGCTCCAGTCAGCTTTTTTGTGGCCAAAGAGACGTATTCTGTTTTGTGGCGAGCGATTTTTAAGCTTTTGTTTAGGAAGGAGAGACAGGATGAGCTCAGATTTTCTGCTGCCATGCATGACCATCCTCGCTCAAACACACATCCCTGACTGCTCCTTCTGGAGGGGGAAAAGTGCTCTCTCAAAAAGGGTTGTTGAACATAGAAGTGACATGAGCTCATGGATTCCTTTCCTTCACAGGGCATGTTTCAGACTATATTAAAAAAAAAAAAAAAAAAAGAAATGAAGGACAAGAAAGATCTGAAACAACAAGACCTCCTCTCACCAGTCAAGATCTCCTGCATGCTCTTGCCCACAGACGCTGACCCAAGGACTTGTACAAGGACCACAACACTGCTCAGTAAAGGGCAAGGGAAACATCATAAACCACAAAACTGTGAGAGGTGGCTATCACAGTGTTAAGCACAGACATTAAACGAGGAATGAAAAACCCTGTGTTCAAAACTCAGCATTGCTGCAGCTGCCCTATTAATTTGAATACATCAGTGAGCTGAGTGCAGAGGAGTTTGGATGTACTCCAGTTCCCTTCTGGGTCAACATAACCTTTGCCATCAGGGTATCAGCATGACCCTGAAGCTGGCTAGATATACAGATAAGTGCTCACTAAAACTTGTTTAGACTTTACTAATCCCAGTGATCACCATCGCAGGGAACACAAGTGTACGGTATATTTGAAGATAGGGGCAGCTGCAGCAACTTTGTGTTGCTGTCTGAGCAACAGGTATATCTGCGAGAGGACAACCCTGTCACCAGGAGGTTGATGCTAGAGGAGGAGCCCTTAGCTCCAGGAGCCGGGGCTCAGAAGGGTTAAAGCCAAAGGGTGCTCAGCGCTCTGTCCAATGCTCAGAGCCCACATCCTCCCTCTCGGGCTGCAGGGAGCAAAGGCAACGGCGCTAACACTCCCTAGGAAAAACAAATGTCTCCACCGGAGCCAGGCCCTGGACAGGGTTATTGGGATCAAACAAGGCAAAGATTCCTGGTTTTACTACTTTTACTACTTCACCCAGCCCAGCCGGATCAGGCTGATGACGCAGCAAGACTTCACACGAGGCTGCGGATCTGCTGTTTGAACAAATTAACGACGGTGCTTGATTTCAAATGAGTAATGGTGTTGAACGCCACTTATCTTGTTAAAGATGACTCTCCCAGCAGATATGTACTTTTTCCTCTGATTAACACTGTGTCAACACGAGCTCATGTTTTCCTCTTAGCCCGACACCCTGTCAATACACACAAATGCACACAAGGCAATATTGACTAATGAAGTTTGAGAACACGAGCTTTCAACAGGAAAGTCAACAGGAATTACTTCTTGGACACTTGTATTATTTGAGTTGTGCAGAATGAACATGCTGTTATAACCCGTGTTTGAAAACTGAAAACTTAACTTTCAGCTGTAACCCATAAGCATGAAATTGGCTCTGTCAGCATCCTGTGAAGAACATTTTTTGACTTCAAACATGATATTTGTCTGCTGTTGAAGGCTCTCATTTGGATCAAGGTGAAAATTGCCTTTGGAAACCAATCTGAAGAAAGCAGAAAAATATGTTTTTCTTTAACTGAGGGTCTCTTCTACTCTTGAATTGCTAGTAATATTATGTGTGTTCATATACATTTATGCAGGTGCTATAAGTGTTCATAATGTTAGCCTCAAAGAAAAAAAAAGAAAAAGTAATAATAACGGATTCTTAAAAAACATTTTTTTTTTGCTCTGATTAGGTCTGTACAACTCTTAGTATCTTTATCAACTTTGCTAAGTCATTTAAGTCAAAAGAAGGATAGGCAGTTCTTTTAAATTAATATCTCTGGTAATTCTTCTATTTAATCCAATAGATTATTGCATTTCCTAGAATAAAATTTTTAAAAAAGTCTTTTTATATTTGCTTGCTGAACTGAGCAAAATATTTGAAGTGTAAAACAACGATCTGCCAAAATCAGGAAGGAAAGCAGACTTCTTAGGGCACTTGAGAACTAACATAAATAATATGAATACTATTGGTCTCTTTCCTATAGATATTTTAAGTATAATCCTCATGAGTAGTGCATGATTAAATAGTAAACCCCTATGTAGTTGGTTGTACAGAGGCACCGAAGGAGATGTGGGAAATGCTAAATGACATGTACTAAGCTTATATAGCAAACCAGCCGCAGTTTACAAGACTCATGCGTCTTGTACTAACGCTTGCATCAGTTTCTGATCTCACTCTTTCCTGGGCCATCACCAAATGATGATGAACCCAGAAAATTCTTTCTGGAAAAGCAATATTTCCAGAGACAAGATCCAGGGTCATTTAGAGTACAAATTACTTCTTTTACCTGTGCCGATATTCACGTAGTACACGCAGCACAGCTTAATCTCTTTTCCAAAAAGGCAGCCTCTGTATCGCCCAAAAATATTACTTTAGAGCTCAGGGTATCATCTTTTTGTTTTGAGTGAAGACTTACTGTAAGTGTTGCAAATAACAAAGTAAAGTTATCAAAGACAACTTAAAAGGCCTTGATCAAGACCACTGTCTTCCCACCACAGAGCAATCAAGCATGGAGACAGACCAGGCATGGCAGAGGGCAACCAGAGAGAAAAGACACATTAGCATCAGCCTTTTCTGAGGTGAATATTTCCAGAATATTTGCAAGGGCTGTGCTTCACATGGCCAAAAAAAAAAAAAAAAAAAGCACTGCTTAATTTTGTTTTTAAAGATGCTCATGGTAATGTGATTTCCAGATGTTTAAACTCTGGGGCAACTCAGACTGAAAATGTGCTGGGCAGGACTCGGTCCTTGGAGCCAATTTTCTGCTTCCAGGCTATTGGCCTATACTGGGAGTAGGCTGCGTACTAGATGTCTGGCTATCAAAACAAGCTAAAACATGGAACAAGAAAAAAACCCCACCAACAAACAGTGTGATCAAATTGATGCGTTCCCATACATGACCTTAGGACACAGGAACAATGGAGCTAACAGTTTACGGGTTCGCTTTCTCTCGTTTGTCCTAAGACAACACTGAAGTATTATGGACTTTTTGACATAAACATGACTGTTTGGCCCTGCTGCACATGCCCTGCAGTTCCCCGGTGCTGGGACACCGGGAGGTATCTGCAGGCTGGGGAAGCCACTTCAGCAAACAGGCGCATCAGGGTCAGCACTGTGGTGGTATTCAAGCCCTTCTTTGGGTTTTGGCTTACGGTTATAAAAGCTTCTTGTTTGTTTATAAACTTGTTCTAAATTTGGAAAGTAGAGTGATCAAGCACATTTCCATCCCATATCTCCTCTTTATTACAAGAGGATTATTCCATGACAAACACGGAAACAGGTTGCAGCATATTTGATGCCCTCTAAAGGATGTTTTCACATTATAAACCAGCAAGAAATACCTTAATCTCTCTGACCCACAAATGTGCCTGGACACATCATGACAGCATTGTTTAAAAGCAAAAACACAAACAAAAACAACACAGAAAAAACCCACCGCTTGCATAAAACCTCGCTGTGCAAAAGGTTCACGCATTCAGACCCCACATTTCCCATTGTCCCCATCTCTACCTGGCTGTTGCAGCATGCTGGATGCCCCCCCTTCTGCTACATGCTCCAGCAAATATAACTGTATCAACAGGCAGCTCGTGAAGCTGGACAGTCTGATTACATGACCTTCACCGACACAAGTTTGTTAGTAAGAGTACCCTGAGGTCCATTGCCTTTTATAAAAGTAACTATTGCTAAAGATTTTGACTGAGGTTCAGCTCTTTGCCGTGTGCTGTTGTGAACTGCAGGACCAGAGACAGGGATGCCCACCAATACTGCACCGCTACACTGTGAGTGGACACATCCGTGAATTGAAATGGAACTATATACACCAATTCTGTAACAATTATGGAAAACAAACTGAGCCGATCTATTTCCCTATTTTCTGCCACTGGAGGGCATTCATTGCCCTTACAAAACTTCCCCATTGCAGTTTGCGAGCAGCAGAGTTGCTGCAGAAAAGCACGCGGTGGGTCTGTGTTGTTCTATCTTACCCCATGCAACGCTAACACATACATGCACGTGCTCTCCGGCATTTTCCCCGTGGGAGCTCCCAAGGAAATCAGGACTCTTCTGCACCGAGGTATTTGAGTATGCATTTCATCTGCATGCTCAGAACCACCTCGCTGAAGTCAGGAGGCTTATCCAACAGCTTAAAACTAGACATCAGCTCAAGAGGCACGGTGCTGAGCGTGGTTGGGGAGCAGCGTTCGGTCCCTGTCCTGGGAGGAGATGGGGTCAGTCCTTTGGCACTTGTGTTTCTGAAGCTCTGGCCCGGCAGCTGCACAATCCTACCACTCGAATGTGTTGTTATTCCCTTAGATGCAACCCAAGTCGATAGTGCTGTTGAACATCTCACATCATACATTTTGTTAAGCAGGAGCAAAGAAGTGCATTTTTTCCACTGGGGAAAGTTCAGATAAGCCTCTGTACAGCTCACATCACCAAGGTGGCCGAGTGCCAGCGCTCCCACATTTCAGGGAGCAGCAGAAACTGGATTTCTCTCCAAGTTACTTAGGCCAGTGTCACCTCTCGGAGGAGTTATTTATTATAAGAAAATTTCCTCAGGCTCAAAGCTGAGAAGCTGCTCCTTTAATATAGCAGGATTACATTTAGCATGATAGAAGCACTAGCGGCACTGCCAAAAACTGAGACTGTCCCTGCCCTAAGGATCTCACCAGAACCGAAGTATGCTTACCAGTAACACCACGAGTTTCAGGGCAAAGCTTTTGCTTTCTTAAGGTATGTATGCTTACCAGTAACACCGTTTCAGGGCAAAGCTTTTGCTTTCTTAAGCCATTTTTTATTTGCACCCAAGTTCCTGAAAGAGGGGGGGGGGGGGGGGGGGGGGGGAAGGAAACCAACTATAAATAAACCTAGCTGATTTCACCCAGTGTATATATAGAAGGAAGACACTTGCATATCAGTTGAAGATATAAAACTGGTGTGTTGGCACCTCAGGCGGGCCTGGAGTTTCTGCAGCTAGGCGTGAGAGCGAGGACATGTGAAATGACCGGTACAGCTTCACATCACCGCATTGGGTTTCATGCATTTATTAGCAGCCTGGCCCTCTCATTACCTTGACCGCTGTGTACGATTGCTGTACATTGTTCTGCCATCGCTCTGCCCACCCTAAGCGGCCGGGAAACTTAAAGCAACTCGCTTACTCTCAGCCTTGCTGAGTCCTGCCCACAAGCGCCTCAGCTACAGAAACATGCACTGATGAGGATTAAGCGGGGAGCTAAATATCTTTCAAAGTAATTGCCCTAAGGGTGTGTGAATAGCATGAGCTTTTGACTGGGCAGGGGAGGAAAAAAACATATTTCATGAGTTGAGGCTTAAATAGGTCCACAAACTATAATCATTCATTCAATGGCTTTAAACTAAAGGGGGGTAGATTTAGACTAGATATAAGGAAGAAATTTTTTACACTGAGGGTGGTGAAACACTGGCCCAGGTTGCCCAGAGAGGTGGTGGATGCCCCATCCCTGGAAACATTCCAGGTCAGGTTGGACGGGGCTCTGAGCAACCTGCTCTAGTTGAAGATGTCCCTGCCCACGGCAGGGGGGTTGGACTAGATGACCTTTTGAGGTCCCTTCCAACCCAAACTATTCTATGATTCTTTCAACTGATGAATAAATTCAAAAAACTGTACTTGGACTCAAGTGCAAACTCTTTTTCCCTTCATTGCAGAGTTACACATGAAAGTGTAGAAGACAGCCTTTAATCAATAGTCAGCCTGAGAGAACAAATGATTTGTGTTATCCTCAGATTTTGGGTGTAGATGAGGAGGCTCGGGAGTGTAGAACTCCAAATGTTACATCAGTTCAGTTCTGGTCTCCAAAAAAGCTAAGGGCTGCAGCTTGCAAAACTCTGGGCTAACCTGGAAGGCAAGAAGCACAACAGCCGGCAGAAAGAGACCATGGCTTATGCTTTGTCCTACTTCTACATCCCATTCCCCATCTTTGATCACTTTGCAAATTGACTGTGAATTGTATACGAGTCAATCACATTACTTACTTACTAGAACATTTTTCTTTAGCTCTTACTATCTTGTTTGTAAGCAGAAAGTATATACGAGAAGGAAGATACAGTTATACCGTTTGGTTGGTTCCCATCACAGACTTGCAGCTAAATTGTCCATCCAGAAACATGACTCGGAGCCTAAACCTGGGGTGCCATTTGGGTGTCTGCAACCACTCTTATCTTTAGGTAACTTTATCATCAGAAAAGGGGATAGCAGTCAGCAATATGGGCACAGGTATGTATTACATATAGATGACACCTAGTTGCCATCACAGTACAAAACTGTACCTGGGAGGTTACTACAGTGTAGAATGACTTGTCCAGCAACAGTTTTTACCTGGGCAGTAATAATTATATATTGTAACTTTCATGTGTTAATTACTTATTGGAATTCTTCCATAAATTTAAATTGTGTGTGCAGATATATCTGCATATCTATATATAGATACAGCATACATACACATATTTTTATATTTATCTATATATCTTATCTGTCGGAAAATTAAATATACCAAGAACCAACAAACATAATTAAGTTTAATTAAACTTTATTAAAATTTATGGTGGTTCCTGGTTGGCTAAACATAGTTTCAAACAACTGTCGTAATAAAGCAGAATTCCAATGAAGTTAGTTGTAGTAACTTGTTCTTCACAATCCATCAAAACTTTCTTGGGACTTATTATGCAAAATATAGACAATAGAAACATATATTTTCAGCAGTAAGATTATTAAAACAGCCTCAGTGTTTTTACTTACAGCTCCCTGAAGCAGTAACAATTAAAAACAGCTTCTGTGTTTTTACTTACAGCTCCCTGAAGCAGTAACAATTAACTGGCTCTCCCATGAAGTGTTTTTGGGGTGAGTATTTGGGGGAAAGAAGTGCATTAGCTTAAAAAAAAAAAAAAAAATCAGTCTGTAGATTCAAGGATGTGGTTTTTTTTCTTCTTGGTTTTCAAGAAGATTAAGTATTTCAAGAGTCTCTTTCTCAACACTGAAACTGGTTCATTTTAAGATTTGGTTTAAGTTGATTTATTTTCTGAGATTTTTTTAAATTTTTTTTTTTAAATCTAAATAGCTAATTCTTACAGGTGAGAACCATGGAATCCAAAACAACCAAACCAAACAATCCTTTAACTGGGGCATCGCTTTCAAAAAGAGATCACATATATTGAAGTCTTTTGCTGGCAGAGATGTTACTTTTCACATGACTAGCACAACGATGGAGTGAACTGCTATGTCTTAGTATTTGAGGAGATGAAAAACAGTGTCAAAGGAGGTCCTCAGAAGCTTTCTACTGCAGTTAGCATGCAGGATTCTGTCTGAAATGGCTTTCACTACTTTCTTTCACTTGATGTTAGAATGTTATTGTTTTAAAAAAAAAGTGAAATGCATTTTCAGCCAATTGAACTTTCTGATCTCAATTAAAAGGGAAATATTTAAGAGATGACTGCCTATTAAGAATGCTCTGCTGCTTATTTGGCCTCATATACACATACAGTGGTGGAACATGGTGGAAAAAGTTTCTCTAACAGTTGCCTAGAACATTTTAACCCTGAATGCCTCAAGGAAGAGCAAAAGCTTGCATTTTGTCTGTCCCTGATAAGGGCATAGCAAGCTTATTCCCTCCTCCTGCTTTCTAAATGCACGGTACTTACTGTACATAGTACCATATAAAAACTTTTTAAATGTTTTATAGCCCTGGAATGACAACAGTCAATGCTCCAATATCCTGAACAGACCTGAACGTTGTATGTCTCAAAAAAGTTAGAAATATCTTTAAAGTATTTCTTTTCAAACACTGTCCTACAAACTGGCATGCTGAATGGAACACAGTTCACTTAAATACAGGAACTTGACCAGATACAAGAATTTGGCTAAGAAATCCAGAACAAAATATTGAAAATCTTCATCTAAGGTGTAGCGGTTAGTAAACAAAGAACCAGCAGCTGCTAAACAATTCATTCCTTCTGACTTGGAGAACATGGTACCTTAGAGGTGTGGATCTACTTGAAAGGCAATGTTACACACTCACCTCTAAATCAAAGGAATTATCAATCCCTACCCAGACAAATAAAAATCCAGAAATAAGTTCAGTGTTAAAGAAAGACCAACAGAACAATAGCTCACCAACTTATTCACATGAAATCTTTATTCCAGGTTTCTTGGGCAGGTTTGTCCAAGAGCTAAAGCTTAAATATGTATTTTTATTCATTTTCATATAGTATAAAAAGAACTTTTGAATAAGAAAAAAATTGAAAGTAATTTTAATACCTTGCATTCCGTCCCTAAGTTTTTCTTCTGTTTCAGATCCCAAGTATGTGAAACTCTCTACCAAAAGCATCATATTTGCAGACACATCAACTAAACAGTCAAAGGTCAAGAGGCCATCTAAAACATGAGCCAGACTAGCAGTGCTGACAATTGACACAGTGACAAGTAAGGGACAAACACATAAGATAAGGGACAAGGTACTTGGGCTCTCATTCCTGCATGTGGAGGAGGCTAAATACAATGTGAAGACCGCATGCTATTCATTCCTGACATAGGGCACGCACCATACTGCAAACTCCAAACTCCCATGTACACTGGGGCAGATGCAGAGATTAACGGATCACCAGAAACCCCCCTCTTAACTTCAGTGAGTTTTAACTGCACCTTCTGGGATTTAATCTGGTCTCCAAATCTCACTGCTTTTGTGATTGTTATAAACTGTTTACAGAGTTTGACATAATTCCAAGGACGCCTTCATCCAAAAATCAGAGTCGCTCTGTCAAACAGAACATAAATTAAGAGAGTTTTAGTGGCACTGTGCATTAATTCCAGGATGAAGTGCAACAGCATTTAAAGACGACAGACGAGCAATTAGGTTGATGGTATGTTAATCTGAATGGTAGGATAATGAGAAGCTTTGATGAAAGAGTAGTAACATGAAAGAAGTTCTCAAGATTTCTGCTTGACACATCCTCTCCAAAACAGCCACTACAGAGTATTGAGCTTTCTGGAGAGTATTACTTCAGTTCTGACTACTTAAGAAAAATCCTGGAAAATAGATTACCCAGATCCATGTTCTCACCTCACTCAAGTTGGAGGGATGTGAATTATGAAACAAAGCTTATAAAAATCAGAAGATAGCATCTCCCAAAGACCCAAATTTTGGATTTCGACTGTGATTCCCAGTCTTGGTTGCTTTCAGACACTGATCCAGCAGCCAGTATGAAAAAGGGCAGTCCACAGATGAATCTACTTTACACCACGTGTCATAAGGCCCAAGGGGACTCCACAATTATCCAAAATAAGTGGAGTATTGGACACGTCCCCATTATCCAAAATAAGCGACCAAGAGGCATATAGCATGGAGCTACCATGTTTGCTCCATCCTGCCTGGGGATTCCCTTACCCAAGACAGTAGTCCAGGTAGGTAGTAAACTAAGTTGAATTGCCCCATCTAACTGCCCCAGTGCAGTAGGCCAAAACTGGTAATGCAGAGGTGAAGGGTAACCACATGCCCAAACGTGAAGGGGAAGGGGGGAGGTGGAGCAGGAAGAAAGAAAGATACCACTATTGAAGAACTGAGACTTGTGATGGAGATACTGCTAGTTTGCTGGCTTACCATAACAGCAATTTTGTGTGTATTTTAACATTGCATTCTCTAACAACAAAAAAAAGTATGAATTTGCCCACAAAAACACATCTTACCAAAAGCATAGGCTAGAAAATAGTACATCTTATATTTCCTCAGATATCTAGACAGCCAGAGTCTCATTTCCAACTTCCAGCCTCTCTAACACACTGTTAACCTATGCAAAGCAAAATTGATCTTCAGACACGTCCCCCTTATTCTCATGCTTAGCTTTTCCTTGGAAAAAATCCTAGTGTTTTCAACGCCTGCCCTTGACCGTCATCACACGCCTTTGGCAAAGAAGGTGGTGACAACTGAGAGTGCAGTTTTAACTTCCCTTGTGCTTTCTTCTGTTATCAGGCAACGTTGCCATGCCTCAGCGGGACTTCCAACCCAAGTATTTGGAGGTCAAAGGTTAATGAAGGAAAGCAGAATCAGATAACTATATTACAGACGATCTCAGGGCTCGCACCTCGGTCGGTCCCTGCTGTGGTTGCATCCTCGTGAGACTGCTGTAGGGAAGCTACAAGGGCCTCTCTTTTGGTTTTAGGCTATTTGGAAACCATACTGAGGAAAAAGGTGGTAAAGTTCTTGTTGAATATACTCACTTTGATACCTTTTATACCTGAGATTCAAAAGTCTGCTTTTTGCATTAATAAGCATTCAAAATTAAATGTATCATTTTCTGAGTGTATGAACTCTTACGAAAAAAAATTAGCGCAAGTCACTTGAAAACTTGTTTTTTCCACTAAGTTCTGTCCTACCACGTGGAGATCATATTTCAGGGTTCTATACCTCCCAGCTGGGGGAAAAAAAAAAAAAAAAGCAGTACAAAGGCAAGACGACCAATAGAGTGCATTACAGAGTCTTTAGCCAAGTTTCTCAGACCATGTTACGCTAAAAGTTCACTTGAGAGAGGGAAGACATTTGACTTTGTATCACAGACACACAGTTCTTTGGCTCACCTGAAGACTATCCACTTTCTCTCACCTCTCCTACAGTTTCCTTTCCACCAGCCTTGCTTCTCAGCAATTACAAAATTACATTGCCTATGGGTCACATTCAGATCTGTGTCTAACAACTATCCAATCCTGCCATTTCAATTCATTTTGGAAACTCAGCTTCCTACCAGTCCTTCAAGCAATAAGGAATAACCAAACCTAGAAGGAGATAGTGCAGGCATAACACTTACATGGTTAAGCCATAGACCCTCAGATTGTTACCATAGTCTCTCACAACTTCCATTAACTTGCACTCAAAAAGAAAGAAAAGCATTTGCTAGTTTGAGCAGAAGCTCTCTGTAGCGCTCAGATTAGTTAATACCACCTTAATAAATCACGATTTAAGAGGCAAGGAATACCCCCTGAATATGGTGACAGTAGCCTACAAAAACTCAGAAAAAGCAGAAAGGTACATAAGAATTTGGTTTTGTCATAAAGGTCACTTAAGAGTTCATTGCTGTTTCTTACATCGCTAGATGCAGCGTTGCACTGGAAGACAGGGAACTGTTTTCTAGTCCTACTGCAGATACCTTGTGTGATCCCAGGTCAGCCAGATAACCTCTTCACACTTCACATCTAAACCACAAACCACTATTTTGAGTCCTTTCTGGGAGAATAAATAAACCACATTTCACACATTGCTCAATCTCCTCCTCCATCACACAGTGGCCTACATTAAAAGCCAACTCTGTTACATACTCATTAAAAACACTCCTGGAGGCTCTGAACAACCTGGAAAATCCTTTAATACACAAACTTTCTTGATTCATTGAAGGCAACAAGCATTTAATGCTGACTTTAAATAGGCAGGATCTTTCTCCATTAACTGTACCAGGAATAGCCAAGCTCTCTGAGTGTCTTTGTTTGCAGACCAAAAACCAAAAGCAGTCAGCAAATTTTCATTCAGATTCACAGTGCAGCACAAACCTGATCAATTAAGAAACACATGGAGCAACTACTTAAAATTCTCAGATTTATAGATACGGATAAGGAAAGTACACTTACTTCCTGATGAAAGGAAGGCTGCGATTTCCCTGGCCGCAGAGCTGAGTTAGCAAACAGCCATGCCGCTCCCCTGAGCTCTGTCAGGGAGAGGCCGGCACACATGAGAGGTATTAGCACCCAGGTGCCCCAGGGAACTGTGATTGGAAATTGCAGCTGTGAAGAAAAATAGGTTTAATTAGAAACAAATGGGCCTGAATACACTGAAGAGATGAGAAACTAGACTTTTGTGCTTAACTTTATTTTATTCCCAGTTAGAGCATCTTCTATTAACAGATGCTCCTTCTATATCAAGTGGTGTGATTCAGAGTTGTGACTCCAGCAACCTGCAACAATATTGTTCATGTACTCTCCAGTAGTGTGTATAGTCCAAAGCCACAATTTAGCAAACACTTATTAATCTAACTTAACCTCACACATAATCCTATTGACATCAGTGTGTGAGTAAAGTTTAGTGACCATGAGAGCCCAAGATCAAAGTTAGACTTGCCTGAACTGTCCAGCCCAAGCTGAGGCAGCAGAGGACTACACCTCCAGCAGTCAATCTGAGTTCACTCTACCTTTTTTTTGTTTTTCCTAGTAGTCTGGCCTGCACTTTAACCCAGACACCTTCCCTTAAATCCAATATGTCAATCTTGCCAAGTTTAATCATGGCAAAAATCATAAAGGCTGCATCAGTCTATGCAGCAATGGATGTTTTTTAATGTGCCTTGAAAGCCTGGAACAGAATATGGGGGTAGCTTCTGGGAGCAAATGCACCTTAGGAACATGAAGGATGACCACCAAGGTCGTTTCTTCATGAAAAGAGGATCTGGATGGCAGAAAGAGGAAAGTTCATAAATGTGATGTTCCAGAACTGCTCAGAACATATTGCTGTCTAGCTGAAATAGTAATTGCCCAATATCTTCACTTTTGCATATGTAAGGGAAGTTCTGTACAGAATTCAGAATAACTTTCTTGTTGTAGAAACAGACTAGAAACACATAGATCAACGTCTCTTGTTAAGGCTTCCAAGTAAAACCACATGCAGATTTAGTTTGTGTGCATTTCCTTGAGCCATTCCAAGGGAAAAAAATTATGGGGTAAAGGGAAACTTAAAAACATGAGTCCAGCTGTATAACTACCAGAAATTATCAACTCAAATCAACTGACCATGTCATAGACTAACCCTCAAGAGGTGCTTAGTCACACTGCTGAAGGAGATGAAATGGAAAATACAGTAGGGCTGGAAGACACCCAAAGAAAAATGAGGAAGGAGCTATATTCTGAAAGACTGTGGGTCAAGAAGCAGATGAAGACACACTGTGCTTCACAAAGACACATGCTTTTCTTGAATTGCTTACAGCTTGATTTAGGCAAACATTCGCAGAAGCCAAGACACCAGAATCCACCCAGACTTAAAGCTTGACCTTGTCTAGTTTGCGTGCCCAGCAGTATAGAGGGAAAAGTGCTGAGAAAGAAGGATATTTAACAGCAAGTTTTGAATGAGAAAAATCCTTCACAAATACAACATTTTTGAGAAATAATGTCACCACAGAAATCACAACATTTTGTCCTGAAAAGTCAGGACATTTCATTCTGAAAATGCTGTTTTGAATGAATTTAAATTAAAAAATGGAGAGAGACTTATTTAAAGAGGTAAAATAATACTGACAAGATAATGAAATATCTAGTTGCAGGTTAAACAGACGTTTCATTCATGACAACTGAGACTAAGGGATGAGATCGGGGTCTCCGGGACCTGTCTTTAAGTGTAGCAGTCCAGTACTGTCCCGGGACCAAACAGCGACCTTGGCTTCAAGGCTTGGAAACGTTATCTTGGGGAGACGTCACAGTCACTTTTCCAGGGTGTCCTCATCTTGCCACCAGCTACCAAAAGACTGTCCTGGGGAGCACTGGCGACGTTGCACAGAGCCTGGTGGTCCTCAGTTGGGCTGTTGAGGCTACGCGGGTGGGAGCGCTGGCAGCGTGGTGGCTGCTTTTGGGGTGCCAACAGAGTCTCCACTCCCACAGGGGAGCGGCAGGACTGGCTGTGCCAACACCACGTGCTGCCGCTGTAACGGAAAACAGGCCAAAGCCACTTAATTTGAAAAGACAGACAAATATTTTTCATGCCAACTTTAGCGTAGGTCATGCCGCTGATGTCGGTACTGAGCGCTGCAAGGATGAAGGCAGTCACAGCTCCTGAGGCGCTTTGTCTCTGCATTGCTGGCAGAGGAGGAGCACGCACCAGAGTGTTTTCTGGCATGTCACAGTGCCAGGGAAGTTCACTCTTTAAACTGATGTCTCCGTGCTGAACATTAGGGGAGCTTAACCACGCTGCAGGTAGCTGGATGCCATCCGTGTACAGAACCTGCCTATGTTAAGATTAGACCGGGTGTATTGGGTCTGGCTGTGATGGAGTTAATTTTCCCCACAGCAGCCATCACAGTGCTTTGTATTGGTAGCTAGAAAGGTGTTGATAACACACCAGCATTTTGGCTGCTGCTGAGCAGTGCTCGCACAGCATCAAGGCTGTCTCTCCAACATTCCCCCCTCACCAGTAGGCTGGGGGGTGGGCAAGATCTTGAGAGGGGACATAGCCAGGACAGTTGACCCAAACTGACCAAAGGGATATTCCATACCATAAGACGTCTGCTCAGCAATAAAAGCTAAGAGAAGGGGGTGTGTGTGTGTATGTGTGTATTTATTATTACAACAGAGCAACTGCTATGCGTACTGAAGCCCTACTTCCCGGGAAATGGGATGTCCTGGGCTGGACATCACTTGCTGATGGGAAGTAGAGAATAAATCTTTTGCTTTCCTTTGCTTCCGCATATGGCCTTTGCTTTTGCTTTATTAAACTGCCTTTATCTTGACCCATGAGTTTTTTTCCTGTCTTATTTTCTCCCCTGCATCCTGCTGAGGAGGGGAGTGATAGAGCAGCTTGGTGGGCACCCGGTGTCCAGCCAAGGTCAACCCACCACACAAGGCTAGGGCTGGAGGAAGGACAGGAGGCTGATGGAGGACAGGAGTGCTGTCTGAAGCCAGGGATCCTATGCTATAGGCATAGGACAAGCTGGAGCAAGAACCATCAGGAAGCAGGACCCAGGCAGTCCTCCACGGTCAGGGTTCAAAGCACCACCCAAGAGCCTCAAGCAGCTGATGGGGTTCTGGTCAGCCATCGATGGGCAGCCAGCCAGGCTCACAGCCCAGCCCTTGTGTTTAGGCAGACAAGCTGTGGTCAGGCAGCTAGTTATACCTGCTTTCCTCACTGTGATCAGCTGGGGCCTGACACCTAGTCACAGATGCCAACAACGCCCTGAGAGCACAGAGGCTTAAGGAAAAAACAAGTGGGCAAAGAGCAAACATGCACATGCGAGGCTGGCTGCTCTGAAGGATGGGATGAAGGAATGCCTTGTCCCAAGCCCTGAAAGAGCAAGAGAGACACTTCTCCTTGCTCCCTGGATGCAAAGGGTGAGGGAGATGCAGGGTGCCTGAACACTACATGGGCGCTGATAAGTGCATCTCTGAGCTTCAGAGTGTGTGTTGCCAGAACACCCCACAGGGGAATATATAGGCAACCACTAACAGGAAAAAGGGGGTTTAACAAACTGGAATAATAACTGATGAGGAAGTGGGAAGCTATTGCAAGCAAGGAGTACAGCATGATAAAAGAGGAAAGGGAAACATTTATAGCACAGGGAGGCCTGCAAAGCACAGGATAAAAGCAAACAAACCAGCCTTATAGAAATGCAGAGAGCCCTTAAAGTGACAGTTTGGGCACAAATTCGCAGAGGAACTTTTGCTAGGTGGATCTTAGCAAAGCACACTGACCTCCAGGGCTACCTGGTCTTAAGGCATTCCCCAAATTTCTCTTATCCAGTCAATCCAGAGAGATACCTGCAATTAAATTCCCATGAAACAGGCAAGAGAGGCATGGGGAGGACACTAAACTAGCAAGCAGGAAATGCAGGAGAGGGAAATGTCTCTGAAATAATCTTTCCCAGGCTGAGAGCCGTAAGTCATCCAGCTGTGAGACCCAGATCATTGTGAGCTCAGAACGGCTTTCTGCACTGAAGTGCCTATAATCTGTAGTTGACCAATTAATTTTTTTTTCTTTTAAAATGTGGTTCATATGATGGGCTGATGGTTCTCATATTCCTTCAGGTTGTGGAAACCAAAGTTACAGGCCCTCTATGGTTCAACCCTGCTCCCTGGCAAGTACTTCAATGGCCGAGTTGCAAGCATGCACTCTCCTCCCTTGACATCCTTTCCTCGCAGGGCAACAGACTCATGCTTGTACCTGTTTCTTCTCCTGCTCTAGGCATGCCCTCTCCAAGGTGCGACCCAGTTTGAGAAGAAGGGTTGAGGAACAACTCTACTCCCTCTTTCTTTTCTTGTGGAGAAAGTACACTTCTGGGTTATGTGAATTTAAGCCCCGTAGACTAAGAAGTGCCCTACTCCTTCAGCTGTTATGCAGAGGACAGGCACATTTCAGTTGTAGAGTTTTTTGGCTCACGCTCAAGTGTAGCTGCTTGACTTCCTAACCCCAATATAACTTGCTCCTTGTTCTTGATGTAAAACAAGAAGAAAGATGGAAACGACTTCTTGGAGAAATCAGTGGAGCAACAGGGCACAAGGCAAGTACTGATGGGACATAAAAGAGCACCAGAAAAACAGCTGCAGTGTCCAACAAGGAGGTCCAAAGGTGTAGACGATAGAAAGCACGGATGAAGCAAAAAGGACAGACACTATGCACAGTTCATAAGGAAGAATCAATAGAATCTCACAATGTTGTTTACTTTATTCATTTAAAGTATGTTCTGTTCCATTTTCATGCTAGATCAGTCAGTCTTTGCCAAACCTCTGTTTCCCATGGGGCTGTCTGCTGGTTGCGTTAGTTTGTTGTTCACTCAGATATGTGGGTTACCCAGAGCCAGTGGAGAGATCTGGAAATGGTCCTTCTTGCATTTAAAGAAGAAATATAAAAGCTGCTGTTGAGTAGTTCATATTCTGACTGCACATTTTTATACCCAGCTTGATATGTTGAATGTTGTCAGCATGATTCATCCAGAAAAATAGCAATTTAACATACAAGGGCATGTCGGAGCAGGCAGAAACATTTCGGGGAAACACAGATTTAGCCAGAGGATTTAAATATCAACATACAGAAAATTATCTGACTTTGTCTGGATGAAGAATACTTTTACAAGCTAGGATTCTCAAAAGGATAAAAAGGGAGGTAGGCACCCAAATCCCACCAAATTTTTTCAAAGCTCTTTTTAAAATCCCATCCTGGAACATGGCTCAGACTAGACTAATGGATCAGATCCAAACATGCATAAGTCAGCGTAGCCTCAATGTGGAATCACGGAAAAATAGGGAAAGAAAATACCTCATGAAGTCATCTGGTTTATCTCCCTGCCCCAGGCAGGATCATCTATACCTATATCATTTGTGACAGATGTTTGTCTAACGTGTTTTTAAAGACCTCCAAAGACAGAAACGCCAATATTTCATTATCCTCACTGTTAGAAAGCTTTTCCCTATTGTTTAACCTACAACTTTCTTCCTGTAGCGTAAGATCAAAACTTCCTATCAAATAAAACATGGGCTTTTAGGAAAGACTATTTCCATCCTTTTTACAGCTTGATTCTACCTTCTGCATACTTGAGGATTATCCCTGCATTGCTCAAAGTCTTCTCTTCTAAAAGCTGAACCATGTAACTTCATTAGGTCTTACCTCCTTGGTCATATCGGAGACCTCTAATTACACTCAATGCTCCTCTTTGGGCTCTTTCCAACTGGTCCACGTCCTCTTGAACTGCAACGCCAGAGAAGTCCAGCTGAGGTTCTTCCAATGCTCAGAATAGCAGAAAGGTTTCTGTATATATCAAGCAGGCTACGTTCTTCCTTGCGCATTTTGGTATTCAGCATTGCTCTCCGTCTTTTTCACAGGAGTATGACTTTGTTGACTCATTCAACTCCCAGAAGAAAACCTTTCCCAACTTACTGAGTTTCCTCCCTCCTTTTTATGTCCCACTTATCCCAGTTGTCCACCTCATAAAGCAATTTTTCCTTGATAGGATCTCTTACTTCAGATCCTAATTAGCAACTTCCAATTGACTGATTATTTAAAGCAGATTTAACTCCTATAGAGCTTGCTCATCTGCCAGTGTGATGCTGTTGAACAGAACAGCAATTATAGAAATGAACCCCTAATGTTTCCTTCCAGCCTGTGCAATTTGTTTTAAAAAACAAAACATTAGAGCATAACAATAACCTTAAATAGACTATATAAAACATCAGCCAATCTCCATTGTCCATTATAAGCATGATTGGCTTGTGAGGTTTCAGAGAAGATCATGTCAACTATTTGGGAAATTAGCACGGTGCTAAACACGTGTAGATATTACTCTTAATTGGCAAACCTGGTTATCAGCTGTAAACACAGAAACTGATTTTTAGCTGGAAAAAACCTTGCAAATGAAATTCTCCTGCTAAGTAGTCTGCAAAAAGATATGTTTTCAGCATACGCTATGTTTAAGACTGCCATTCACATTACCAGTAATTGTGCTTGCAGTGGATGGTACAATGCATGCAAATCCTGTATTTACAATGCTCTGTGGATACCATGGCGCAGAGGGAGCAGCCCTTCTCGAGGCTGTGAACCTGGGACATGCGGGCCGCATGTTAGCATCAATATCCCGGCCAAATCAAAACTGGCTAACTTGTTATGACTGCAGTGGGTGCTATTGCATATTCAACAGTTTCAGTTACCAGCACGTAACACCTAAGCTTCTGTATGTATTTCCTAGTGTATACAGCTATATAGACATGTATATATTTTCTACTTTCTAAATGCAGTACATTCCCAAAACCTGCTCTAAAAGAATATAAATGTTATCAAATCAGGCACTCAGAAACTGTAAGAAGTTTGGCTAGGAAGACTGGAGAAGGTGTCCTTGTGCTCCTACATAATAAAAACAATCACTGAATTTTTCTGCAGAACCTCTGTCCCTTTCATGTGGACTTTTCTGGAGCTGTTGAATGCAAATTTTTTTCCTTCAATTTTTATACTGCACAAAATACAAATCATGCATGAAAAACATTATTCATTTCCTCATGGATATTTCCCGTGTGCATTCACCACAAGATCACAGACTGACATTTTGAAGGCATTCGGACACCTAGGTCACCAGGAAACCAAGAGAGGCCGGACTTAAGCATCCCTGAGACCTAGGGCACGCAGTACTACTGTCCATGAGAACCCAGGAGAGCCCAAATACGCCAGATCCCACAGAAACCAACTATAAAAGTCATGAATAGCGCTAACTGGGGTAGAGTTGGACTAGCATAGCCTTCCGGCTTTGCACTGAAGAAAGCTGAGCTCTGCCTGCCAGTACAGGTGCTTGGTATGCATACGACCCCAGGGACGGTGACACTGCAGTTAGTGGTCAGGGCAGCTGCGCTGGGGCCGGGGCAACCAGGCACAAAGGGTTTGAACACAGCTTGCTAGAGGCGTCTCCCTTCTTTCCACACACCAGGCCCCATGCTAACCATCGTTCACCCCTGCGAGGATGGTGCCGCTCGGTACCCTGTGAAAGATTCAGTAACTACATAGGCGGATGGGAATTTATACTGCCAAATATCGCCTTGCTGGAAGTCATTCTAGCAAGTGATCCCACCATCCTAGTTGTTGTGACAGACTTCAGCAACAGAGTGGAGGCTCGTGAACCTTTTTTTTTTTTTCTAAAGTGCGCATGTTCCCTCCCTATGAGAATATCCCCCGAGTCCCCGAGTTTCCAGCTGCAGAAGCTGTACTTAACTTCCACAGACCAAGGCTTGTTATCGAGCTTAAAACAAACCGTATGCTCCAGTCAGTTCCGAGCCACCAGGTGCATTTGTTCACCTGCTACTTTTCAGTAAAGTCCAACTGACCTTGCACTAAACTGGAATTTCAGCTCAGTTGTCCCTCCAATGCTCAAAAGTTAAGCAGGCTTTTACCGAGCACTTACAGACACTCCGGGGCCCCTGCCCAGCATTACGTGTGCAGCACTGCTGGGGTCCTTAGCAGCACTCTCCAGGCGGAATTAGATAAGATGCAAGATTTTGCCTGCATGAGTCAACCATCTCACCCTGTTTCTTTGTTAGTGACTTTAAGACCTTGTCTCTACTTGAAAGATATACTTATAAAACAATACTGTACGTGAGATGGAGCTTAGATCAGTGCCCAAAATAAAGGTATAATAGGAAAATCTTTTTTCTTACCAATTCAACCGTGTCTACAAGCATAGCTACAATATCCCAAGAACCACACCCCATGACCAGCATAATTCAGCAAACATTTCCGTGTTGATCAGCTCAATTGTGAGCCCAAGCTGTGAAACCCAGAGAAACATCTACACAATCAGTTGTCTCATTTACATTAACAAAGGCTTGCATCCCATAACAGAGTTTCTTACCGAGCTTGCAAGGTCATTACTAAGTTGACTGATGAGTTACGACCCAATTGAAAAATGAATCTCTATTCCGTTCTACTCTGCCCCAACTTTATACAGTTAGGATTGAACTTGGAACATTTTCCAAGTCATACTCCAAAATTACAGTTACCAGCCTCTTCTGACTTCTTGGAAACCCATAAAAGTTCAAGAAGATTAAAACAATTTGGGGGTGATTTTTTTCTTTTAATATTTTTCAGTAGCACTGTCATCAGATGGACTTTTGAAACTCCCCGTATTACAATGATTGCAATGTCTGAAAATACTGAAAGTCCTGTACTTCATTTTTATCTGTTTGTATACTTCAAAATTAAAGTCGTCCTTCTGTGTGAGTGTTCAGGGCACCCATTGAGAGAGGAAGATGAATAGGCACTCTTATAAATCCCTAGAGATATTTGGACTCCACAGGTACTTATTACTTATTTGATACTACAATGGCATCTTGCTGCTTCAGAAAGGGCCTGGTAAAATTTTACGAACAACAGACTGAGTCACAGGAGCCAGAGACACACTGGAAGCCTGCAGCTAACCAGAGAGCTAACCACCATCCCTGGAGCCTGGGTGTCAAGGCTACTGGGCAATATTCTTTTCTAATGCAACCAGCGTTTTCCTGCTGTCTTATATTTGTGGGTATATTGCCTCGGTGTGGGTGAAGCAGTGGACAACATATACTGCCCATTGTGTTGCACATTTATACAAGCATTTTCCTGGTTTTGCTTTGCATCACGGTGCTCCCTTGCAATAGATGCATTGCAAATATGAGTATTCAGATGGTTTAATTGGAAATCTGACTTTTAAAAGGAATATCCCACTTCTCGTGGCTCTGTTTTTGATTCAGAAGTAATGTGCAGAGCTCTAAGTCTTGAATATGTTGCTTTTGTTTTATCTATTTTTCTTTCCCCTGAGACATAGATTTCAGGAATTTGCTGCTGTCTTACTACAGGTTATTCTGACCAGAGTCATTATAGCATAGTAGATGTTCAAACATCTGATCTGGACATTTTTTTAAGATTCACCCACCCACCCCCACCAGGAGGTGCAAATGATCTTCTCGCCAGCATCACTTTGGTCTTCCTTGTAATTACCAACTATATTCCAAGGCAGAAATGGCTTACTTTATTCTTTTACTAGGTTGTTTTTTTTTTTCTTAATGTTATCCCTTCATTCTGCCTACTTGCTGGCTGTGAGGGCTTCCAAAGCCCTTACCAAATGTGATTTGCAGCCTGCCTTTGAATCATCTTTCTCTGCGTTGCTGTTGTTAGAAATATTTGGTAGTGCTTACACATTGGAAAACTGCATGTACAACACAATGGCATTATTACAGCTGATTTTTGTGGGTGCTTTGTTATCAGCCTTTAAATAGCTTGGCCGAGCCTGGATGAGAGTTGACTGCTAGCCACACAGTGCAAGCCGAGGACCCACCAAACGCCTGCGATCCACTTCTTAAAGGAGTGAGCAGCCAGGGAATTAAAAGCAGGAGGAAGGGGAAAGAGAGCCCTGTCCTTCTCACCCCATGCAGAGGTGAAAGCATTAAGGATGGGCGGGGTTTCTGTCCCACTGCATGCGTGTTCAAACCCAAATGTAAATTTAGCCCTTGTGAGAACCGGCATCTGAACTGAACCCAAATCTAAGAGGAGGCATTTCTCCCATGCGGGAGCAAGCCAAGTGTGTAAGATATAATCACAGGGTGATGGCAGGCTCTCAAGATTAGGTGGTCTCACTGGACTTCTAGTGAAGATAGCAGAATTTTTAGCAGATTTAGCTAGTTTCCACACTTCTGACTGCAGAATCTGATAGCAGCAGCTCAGATCCAAATCTGGGAAGCTGCCTAACACGAACATGTTTCCAAACAATTTTCTCTCTACCCTTTACACACACAAACACGCTATCAATGGGCAGCATGATGATGCTACAGCATGACTGTAGTGCCAAGCGTGCAAGACACTCGGCACTACTGAAACAGCCACTTCCAGTACCCTCAGGAAATACAGTATCCGCAGTACCAACCTGTGCCCCATCCCATCTGAGCAGCCTCACCTCTAACCTCCTCTGCCCTTTCTCCCCACAAAAGTGGGCAGGGTTACCGGGATAGCCTCTCTGTTTTAGAAGTAAAGCAGCATGGAGTTAGACCACGCTTCTCTCCATGACCCAGAGGACCACGCTTCTCTCCATGACCCAGAGGAACACCATACCTTGCTCCCCCCAGCAGAGCTGCTGTGCTTATGCTCCCTACGAAAGAGGGGGCACCAGGAGGAGGTCCAAGGCCTCAGGGTCTTGCAAACCACATGCTGCAGCCCCTAGGGTCAGATCCTGGCCTCCTCGTGAGACCAGATCAGTTGCAGAGTGCTCTATTAGACAACTCCCTCCCCATTTACAGACCTCACAACCCTGTTAAGCTGTTTTCAAGTGCTTATTAGCACAATGATATCTTGCTATATTGTGATACCTTCTTTTGTTATCAGCATGATGAAGGATATACCCATCAATAAGACACACACTAATACCTTCAACATAAGTGCAGACATATGTAGGGGTTTTACTGATTTCCAGTGGATCAACCTTTAACATTGATTTTAAGCTTTGACTCTTTTGGAGCCAAGTATGAGTATTCTTGCAATAAAACTACTGTGAAGCTTTTATAAGTTTCAATCATATTTGGAAATTTGGCAAACAGTGAGTGTGTGGTGGAGGAAAAAAAAGATTAGAGAGGTCAGAAGTTTATATGTATTTCTATGGAGAACATAGTCAGGATTAGCTTGCGTTGAAAAGACTGCAGGGTTTTAGCTTGCTTGGGGTTTTTTTTACTTTTTTTTTTTTTTTTAATTGTTATTCTGAAAGTCTGGTGCATATTTTCTCTACAGTTTAGAAACTGACCAAGCAAGGCAACATTTAAAATTTTTCTCTTTCTTTGTCTCTCTCAAAGATACCAAACTGAAAAATCCAGGGAAGGTTCTAAGTCTCTTTCTAGGTCTAAACGTGCAGAAGACTTGACTCGGGTTAAAATTACACTATTAAAGCTAGATTTCAACAGCAATTCAGCAGTCTGCTAATGGCTATGCACCTACCAGCCCAGTCTCTGCAAACAGCAACGTACGCAGCCTTGTAGTCAGCAATCTGCTTCATTTTTGAACATGGCATATGATCCATGTCAAAACGTCAGGGTGTGCTCACAACCAGCAAGAAGGTACGGATTCAGAGGAAATTCAGAAAACACTAAGGAGAAAATGGGCTTAGTGTATCTAAACAAGTATACCTCCAATACTTTCAGCTAGCTCTATATTAACCGTCCAATGGATCTAAAACCTGTCAGTCACTGATGACTTCCATCTTAGTCTCACCTACCATGTGTGCTCATCCCCTCCTTCTAACACAGAAGTAACCTGCTGACACGCTGAGTGACTTGTTTTGCAGAGAGCAAGAAATACTGAGGTGGCCAAGGAAGGGAGGAGTATGTTCACCCAGCTGCCTTTTAGAGAAGGCTACAGCAGGCCCTAACGTGTGGAAAGGAAGAGCAGCCAGATGTACTGATGGAAGAGAAGAGGGAGGTGAAGTCAAGGTGAGGTGGAAAATGAAGGTTCATAGTTTGGTATTCAGGAGGAAAAAGAAGACGAGAAAATGAAGAGAGAGAGAATAGGGGAAAAGAAAATAAAACAAAAATCACCCAGGTCCTCTGGGCTGTGGCAGATGGGCCCTAACGTGTGGAAAGGAAGAGCAGCCAGATGTACTGATGGAAGAGAAGAGGGAGGTGAAGTCAAGGTGAGGTGGAAAATGAAGGTTCATAGTTTGGTATTCAGGAGGAAAAAGAAGACGAGAAAATGAAGAGAGAGAGAATAGGGGAAAAGAAAATAAAACAAAAATCACCCAGGTCCTCTGGGCTGTGGCAGATGTGAGAATTGCAGAGGGAGCTAGCAAGGAGAAAAGAAGGGTCGAGGAGCTCTAAGGGCGTATGGTGTGCACAGCCCGGCGGCACGGCAGCGCAGGGAATGCTGAGGGTTTATCTGCTTCACATATGCCAATTGCCAAGGCCAAGGACAAACTAGAAAATTGCAAACTGACAAAAGCTTAATTCCCTCCCCATTAACAGTCAAAAGCATTGGCACCAAAGCATGCCTCTCATTATCTCCACAGTTATTTTAGCAGTAAATCTTGAGTTATCAAAAGAAGAGTATGACTGCGTCATCAAGTATAGAGCAATCTAAATTCACTTACTTGCACCCTCCAGCGGATTGCAAGTACAAAATTGCAGGGTATTTTTTTTTTTTCTAAATGTGACCTCTAATTGAAAAAAAGATTATTTTGTAGTGCTAAGATTATTTTCTAGTGCTGAGATTATTGTCTAGTGCTCAGCTGGGAAGGAATTAAATAGGATCTGAAAAATAGTTAATTAGAAGGGCATGTAGCGGTTAGCGGTTCTGGTTGTTCCCTTTTTCCCCCCCCCCCCCAGCCATAATGTGAATCAGGAACATCAAGAACTGCTTTTGTTACCCAGTGAGCTATATTCTGAGATTACTAAAGTCAAGGGGATTTTTCTCATTGACTCCAAGGGTAAATCACATAGGCACATTGGGGTATTTAATTAATACAGACGAGTTGCAGAACACGGGAGCACTGTGAGCATCATTAAGTGGCACACAAATAATTTAAATGGATGTCCCTTTTCTCCTTCCTTTTGCTTGTTTAAAGAGTGTTGTGGAAGCTCCCTAGTCAAAGGGCACAGAAGCAATACAGCAGTACAGGAAGGCGACCAGGACACACACCACTGGCCGACCCGTAGCTAGGGCCGCCACAGTAATGGAAGTGCTACAGCTAAAACATCAGTGATAAATTTACACCTGGCCAGACTTCTGTCTGAGAAAGTATGGAGAGAATAATGTCTAGCAAGAATGTTGATGGTCAGTGAGGATAAATACAGCACAAACATACATTATTTTTTAATTGGAAGAATGAAAGATGAATCAAGATTCATCCTTCTAATTCTGGGATGGATCTGTTCATTTACCCAACTGCATGTAATACACCAGGGACTTTTTTTAGCATCCCAAAAGGAAACATGAACTCAAACAAGAATCAAGGCTAAGCCTCATCTCAGTGTAGAAGAAATGAAACTGCAAAGTGCCTGCCTGGCTATTTTCACTTGCACTCTAACCCTAAGACAGACCTTTGCCTGTAGCCGAGCTGAGCAAGCACACCTACCCCAAAGGCCATATGCAACCCTGGCAGCGTTTAAAATAATGGTTTACCTGCAAGGGAAGCTCTTTTCCAGACAAGAAGCCAAATAAAGCCCTGTAAACCCAGTATCCATGTATTCTGGGAGAAGACAGCAGCAACTTGACAGAATGTATAACTTGAACCACTTGTAACTGCACAGATAAAGCTAGAAAATACTTAGAAAAACATTGTGCTGGAAAAAATATCTAAATGTTTAAAGAAGTTGGTGACCACAATGATGGCTGCAGTTTAAAAACCAGAATAAAATACAATAGAGCATATTTGGCTCTTTTCATAACAAACAGCGTGTTTCTAATCACCAGCATCCGAGTCAAGCTAAACATCCCAAACCACAACACCAAAGACAATAAAACTGTACATGCTGATGTGCCCTACCCAGCAGACTGTATTGTTGCTCTATGCCCACCTCGTCCATTTCCACACCAACTTTCTTACTTGTTACCAGCTCCTTTTGCTTGTCTGCAACTTTTATTTTAAGCACTGTATTTTTAAAATCACTCAGCAGCTCACATTTAGATGACTGCTCAGATTTCCTAAAGGATTTTGTTCCCGTTAAAGAACTCGGTGAAACAGCCAGTTATTCTGGAGTGCTTAACACCAAACAACTCCCTTTGAAATATAATTTGGGGAAATTCATTTTGAAAATTCTGTACCTAACCAGCTTTCTTAAAGAAGAGGCAGTTTAGCAATTTCATGGCATTCCCACCCTTCTTTTTTCTTCAATATATAGTTGGAGAGGAGCATGATGAATACCAGTGGCTGGCTCTACCATGCGTGTCTGTTTTTCCCATTAAGAAAAAGAGAGTAGAGTGGCTGGTAATCTCAGGAGAAGATGAAATACAAAGTTGCTGCTGTCCAATAGGCTGGCGGTCTGTCTGCCTGCAAAAGCTACTGATTCATACAGCATTTACGTGTTGCAGTATTAACAACTTTTGCTTTTAGTATGCAGTTATAAATAATGCCATGTGTAGAGCAAACACGCAGGAAATTCTGATAGATGGCTGGCAAAGAATCGTCTTGTTGGGTCTCATTAGTGAGGGCCATAAAAACAGCAACGAGTGAAAATGAGTCAGACTGAAAATGTATTAGAGCCTGCCATATTTTCAGTGTTCAATCCAATGATTTTCCACTAAAGCCAGGGAGGAGACTCTGCAGATGAGGCCTCTGGAGGTCAGTCAGAAATGATTCCTGGCTCTTCCCCAAACTCCCTGTGTGATCTTGTCTAAGCGGGTTTATTCTTCCCTACCTCAACCCTCTGTCTAGCTGGAAAATGCACCCTAAGTCTCTCTTGGCAAAACAAAAGTACTGCACTTAGGTAGGATTAATCAGCTACACAAATTCAAAATAGGGCGTGATTAGCCAGGGTTAGACCTGTTATTTTTCATAACAGGTCTTGGAGGCTGTAATGGATCACCAGCTGAGCATGAATCAACCACGTAATCTGTTATGAAAAAAGCAAACACCACACTGGGACGCAAACAGGAGCAGAGCCTACGGGTCACACCGGAGTCCTTCACTGCTGGTAGTGCCCCAGCTGAAGAACGGCATCCCGCTTTGGGTGCATTTTAGGGAAGACAAACCAGTAGGAAGACTTGGGAGGAAGACAAGAGAGGGAGACCAGAGGCCCAGAGTGGCGGAGACACAAGAAGAGCCTGAATTAATTGCTGTCATCTAGCCAAAAAGAAAAAGGAGACTGAGGAAGGGAGGACTAAAATAACAGCATTCAAGGCTGCTGCAAGACGGAGCTAGTAATCTCTTTTCCAATATCTGTGGTGGCTAGGAAAAGAAATAAAGAGATTAAACTGCAATAAGAGAAATTTATGTTAAACATAATGGAAAAAAGTTCTCTAAAAGGAAGGGTAGTAAAGCACTAGAATAAATTGCCCTGGGAAGCTGCGGAGTGTCCATCCTTGGAGGCCTTCAAGAACGAGTTAGACAAACATCTTTCAGGAATAACACGGGGATAGTTAATCTTGCCTTGGGGCAGCACGATAAACTCTGATCTTTCGAAATCCATTCAGCCTGTGGTTCTGTGATAATATCCAGGCAGATGCTGTGTGTTTGTACAGCACCTTGCCCATTGGAGTCCCTTTCTTTCTTCCTGAAAGACAAACAGTAATTAGTAACTATAACTAGTTTTATAATCATTGTATTTCAAAACACATGGTTTTATGCCACATACATATTATCCAGACTATAACTTCAATTTCAAAAAAAAGATGCGTTCACCAATTTCTCTGCTGAACTAGACTATCTGTTAGGGGCAACTGTTTATTTTTCAACGCCACGTTTACAAAATCAATTCACACAGCTTTCACTGATAGTGGGAAGAGAGATCACTACTGCTCTGCAGATATGGACTTCTTCATTTTCACATGCTCTCCTGTGGTATAAAAAAGAAAAACAGAAAATAACTATAAATCTATTTATTCTGCTTCTTAAAAACTAAAAAAAAGCAAGACCCAAAACTTCATCTTTGAATATCTTGAATATCTTTTTGCCTTAACCTCAATGAATTTGAAAATGGTAGGACTGTAACTCTGAATTAATTTGACTGTTGTCTCATGTGAGATTTATCATTAAAAAATTAAAAGAAAAACAGTGCATTCCTAATATATATATATTTCAACTACTATTTAGACTCATCTTACGTATGCAGGTGACACTGTCATCAGAATTGGTCACTTCACAAGTTACTGCCAAAAGTTATCTTCTCTGTTCAGGTCTGTTAATGATGTATTTGCTCTCTTTCCAGCCTAACTTCAAGTGCATGTAGAGGCACTAACTGCAGCAAAAATGATTCAATAAAACAGAAGAGCTGTTGTGTTGCTAACAGGAAAATTCAATGGCTGTACTACTTTTCCCTCACAGATATTACTGACAGTTTCTATTTAGTTCAATGCTTCGTTATTAATTTGACACCAAAACCCCACTAGGCAATAATAAAATTTAACCAATGTTTCATTTGTTGTAGTCTCAGATACACCCTTATGCCTGGCAGCAAAGGATGTGATTCACTTCAGTTCTCATCTTTTAGGATTCTGTACTGCATGTCGATGTCTACCCAATGAATTAAAAATATCAGAGCCCACCTCTGCTTCAGTGTAAATCTGCCTTAGGGGAATTGAATCCCATCAGATTTCAAAACTGACACACCACACAGATTTTTTTAAGTAATGCCACATTTCATCCACTGTCACTGGATGAAGAACAATAAGCAAATAGTGTGCCAGCTACACAATTGTTTCCTAGGGATTAAGTTGGTCTACATGTATTTAGCTACATTCCTACCTCACGTAGAAAATGTTACAAGTTCTCCCTTTTTTTTTTTCATGAATATTAATATATTTGATATTTTAAGGCTTGGCTCCTAAATACATTATTAGTTCAGCTTTCATGAAGAAAAAAAATATATTTTTCCTACCCTAAAGGATGCAAAGGAGTCCCTATAAAGCAGCATCTCACGTCATGTTAAATACAGTAGTAGCCTGAGAAATTATAAGGAAAAGGCTTGTCCACTAAGCCAATAAGGATCCATTGACAGATAGTATTGAGAAGACCAAAGTATTTAAAGCTTTTTTATACACTAAAATTCAGAAGGTAAATCAAATTAAATAGCAATTTTAGATAATGCTAAGAGGCAAGAACGTGGAAAGAACAGGTTAGAGAGTACTTACGTAAGCTAAATACTTTCAACTCAGGCTAAGATCTACAAACACCTGAGGAAGACTGGCGAAATCTCAGAGCCCCCTGGCAATTGCTTATCTATGGAAATCTATGGAGGATTAATAACACACCAGAAAGCTTCAGAAGAGTGAAAATGGTGATTATTCTTACAAAGGAACAAAAAACACAGCAGCTGGGAATTTGCAGGCCTGACAGCATACTTCATTTATCAAAAAAATACTGGCACATATAATTAAACAATCTATTTGTAAGCACTAAAAAGAAAAGAGCTCCATGAGTGGCAGTCAGCCTGAACCTATGCTAAGGGCAAATAACGTCAAACTATTCTAATGTCCATCTATGATACAGTATCAGGTCTTGTGGGTATGCAGAAGAGAATATAGCGCATAGTTTTACTTTAGTAAAGCTTTTCATATTTTCTTTAAATCACACCAACCAACTATGTCTTAGATTAAAATGTAATAGGTCAGGTACAAAACTGGTAGGAAAAGAGATCACTTATCAATGTTTAATGTAAATGGAAGCTAGGGTTATGCCAGGGATTGCCATGGGATTCTTACTATGACTATATGACCAGGAGCGAGGTAGCCAGTAGTCAGGAGAGTGGAAGAACGAGGTTATTAATCGATGGATGACATGAAGATAAGGGGGGGCCACCAAGGAGTTGGAGGGCAGACTTGATTCCAAACAAATATGAGAAACAGTCTGTAAAGACGAGGATGCCGTTCTATAAGGACAAGTGCAGGGTGCTACAAGTACACAGGAATAATCAACCTTGCAAATACCAGCCAGGGAACTATGGGCTGGATGGCAGTTTTGGGTGAAGGGGTGCAGTAACGTTGTCAGCCTGAGTCAGCAGGTCATCCCCTGGAAAAGGTGAGCGTCACGCTGGGAGGAACAGCCAGGGCACAGTCTGTTGGGCTCAGGCGGGAAGTGTCACTTCCAGCCTACTCAGGCAGAGCTCCATGCCTAATTTTGGGGTGCTGCATTTCAGGAAAGAAGAGGAGCTATTGGAACTGGATGAAAGTTGGATGAAAACCAGGGCGTAACTTGGACTGCTTAGCCTGTAGATGAGAGCGCAGGAGGCAGGTAGAATACTAAATAAAAGGATGTTGCAGAAAGGAAAGGAAATCTATTCTCAAGATGTGTGATGAAGGAAAGTCATGGGAATTACATTTCATCACAGAAGACTCAAGGATTAAGAAAATTAGCAAAAAAAAATTCTCACGTTTGGGATAGTAGAAGTCAAGACTATTGTTTGGAAAGACTACAGTGTGTTCGTCATTACAGATGTCTAAGAATAAGCAGGAAAACATCTGTGAGGACTCTCATAAATATGGGCTTGTCTGGCCTTGCGTTGGGGAAGAAATTACAGGATCTGTCGAGGTCCCAGTTAGCCCTATGTTTCTGTGGCATTCAACGTTTAAACAAAAAAAAAAAAAGACAAGTTCTATAAATCTCAAGTTAGGGGTGATATAATTCACTTTTTTACACTCAGAGTTAGTCATCTTGTATAGTGCATGTCTAGGTACTACAAGGATCAAACAGGAAGAAACAAAAACCAATAGGACATTTCTCTGCGGGACAGTGACATTTTTCTGTTAGAGTGGTAAGGCACCACAAAAAGCCTACAGAAGAATAAAAACCCTGCACGTTAGTCTCCTAGCTTGCTGGTGACTATCCTAACAGCTTGCCTACCCTTTGAATATGCCCTACCTCAATTCTCCTCCAGAACTATCTCCTACAGAGACAGGTCCGGCTTGCCTCGGGTCCATCGGCATGTTTCAGTGGCTGGCTGTAAGCCAGAGTGCGGCTTGCTAAGGGGCAACCTAAACCATTTCTGTGAGAGGTGAGCTAAACCAGTTATCACCGGGAAGCAAGCAGAAGGTATTGGCAATCTCCTTCAGTCACCTTTTAGGACAAACACAGCTGCGAAAAGTTTGAAGGCATCTTTCCCTCCAGGTATGAATTATTCACCAACAGGGGCATAACTGGATTCCTGAGGTCTTCACACTGACAACAGTGTCCTGGCCAGGAAGCGGTCCTCCACCCAGACCACAAGCAGCAGAAGCAATGATTTCTAATTTCTTCAGCGACCTAGCTTGCGGGGGGTGGAAAAAAGAAACCCAGCAACAAAAACAAGGCAGGAAAGCAGTCCTGAAAGACAGGAGACACAAGGAGAGAACAAGACAGACAAGAACGACGACCCGAGGGCGGTAAGACAGCAAGGTAACACAAAGTGGAAAGTCAATGGGAAGACAAACAATGTGTTTTTACTAAAGCTATTAATTCACTCTTCACATCTCCCACTCAAGTCATCCATCACAACATAAACTAAATAGAGCTCAGAGCGCAGCTGCCTGCCACTGTAAATGAACCTTGTGTATACAGAGCACTGCTCCGGCAAGCTGGCGTCCTAAGAGGAAAAAACCTCAGCTGCAAAAATAAACAAGTCAGGTACCACAATGCTCCTCCCTACATTTTTTTTCCCAAAGAATGTGTGCTACTAAGTTTTAACCCCTTCTTGCTTGTTAACTAAGCTCAGTATTTTTTCTTTGCTTAAAACACACGACCAGTATCGTCCTGAAGCACTTAAGTGGTTAGTGTGTTTTACTGAACAGTGCAAAGCTTTACTGAGCACCAAATCTGGGCTCATGTGAAATTTTTCCTCCGTATGAGGCAAGCTCCAACTCCCACTGTCCGACCTGCCGAACAAATATCCATGGATCTAAGATGCTCTTGGTCTCAGAAAAAACACGTTTTTCAGCCTCTCCTGCCATCTTCTTATGACACTTTGCAGTTATGGCTTCCTGTCTTTTGCTGCAACCCTCACTTTAGTGATAAAGTGATCAGCAAATTTTTTGTGGTGTGGGGGGCACTGGGAGACATGGAAAAAAAGTTTGATGGGTTACACAGATGTTATGTATTGTTTGGCGATTCACAGTTTCAGGCGATCAGGTACGGGGATCTACCAGGGGTCTCGATTTTATGCCCGTGGCTAGAGCAGAGGTGCTAAGGGATGCTGCCATGTAGAGAGCAGTGGCTTGGCACTTTGGTTTTTGAATGGGACATGCTGGCACAGTGGCTTTTGCAAGTCATGTGAGAGAAAACACAGAAAAAACAAAAGTTTTGGGGTGGCAGCCTGAGCCTGCTGTTGGGCCTCCTGTGACTCAGGACAGCTTGGGTCTGTTCCTGGCTTAATGCCTGAGCAGCACTGCTCTCCAACACCGGCTGCTTTATCTGCTCATAGGAAAGGAAGTGTCTCTCTCCCTGCATACAAAGAAGGCTTCCAGTTGAACTACAGTCTCCAAGAGATACTAGAAGTAAAGACAGCATGAATTAACCCACCTTACACCACAGAAAAAAGGACTTCCTTCTCTCATAAAATCATTGAGCACCATGTAGGAACAGTATAGCTCCTAATATATGACCCCACGGCAATACCAGTGTAGAAATATGTAACTACATAGGTCTTTTTGAACTTCTGAGCTGCTGCTACAGCAAGCGAGGTTGCATTGCAGCATGTCTGGGCAGTCTGAAAAGGAAGAAGCATGACAGCTTCCCACATGCTTAACAGAACAATGAAACAGCAGACAAACTCTAAGAAAAGTATGCCAACACTGCTAGTTAGGTCATGAAGCTTGAGGAGGTGCTCTCTATAATCTTCATGAGAAAGATAGCAACCTGGGTTTCCAGGTAACAGACTACCGACTAGCAGCAAGCATAGACGTTGTTTGAGTAGACAACTACCACTCAGAACATAATGAATAAACTTTGGTTTATGACTTAAAATCATATTCAAACTAGATTTTTTTAATAAGAAAAGGTGGATCATATCTAGCTCCTATTTTGTACAAACTGGGCATGTTCTGTAAAATTCTTCTTTTATACTTTAGAATTATTTAAACTTTAGGGTAGCTTTTAGAGATGTTTAGACAATAGCCTGCATAAAATTTAACAAATGCTGAGTCAAAATTAATTGCAGACCTTTTATGAGAACAGACTAAATCAGTGCATAAATACCTATTTTAAACTTTGACAACGTTGCAGTGAAAAGATATGGAAATTGTAACATATGATTTAAAGAAGAAACAAAATCACAGAGGAAGAGTAAAATAAGGCTTTTGTTAGCTGCGAGTATGGCTCAGACTGCCCTAGCAATAGTATTTTATGACACAAGTTAATCACATATTCCACAATGTAAATGCCATCATTAGCAGTATGGTGGGTACCACTGCAGATCTATGTAGTGAGATGCAAATGTAAATTCTGAAGAAACACGTAGATTGGCAAAAACAATACAGGCTACGTTCCCAGACAGAATATTTGTGGTGTTCCTTCTTTAGCCCAGGAAATGTTACAGAACAAGTAAATAGCAAAGTTTCTCGATTTGTATGAGGCCATAGTTACCTATTTCAGAGAGTGCTGCACAAACCATTATTTTAGAGACTTACTTAAGAAGTTTCAAGGTTGCAATACTACGGAAAGAAAAAAGGAAGATAAGAGAAGACCTGGTGAGACTGAAATGGCTAAACTTCTGGGAGCTGAATATTGTTAAAAGGATGAAATCCTGACTCCACTCAAGTCAGGGTTAATAAAACAGATCGTGTGGCGTCTAATACATCTGTAATCAGGAGATTACTTTTCTTACCTCTGAGAATCCTGGAACGGGTTGTTAACAAAGAGCACATTGGATCCAAATTAGCTTGCAAACTCCAGTAACTTTCCTGAGGCTAACCTAGCATCAGGCCTTTCTATTCCTGTTATGTCACACAGCTTGCTTTGGCTAGTCTCAGTTCCATGGGCTTAATCAGAAATAGGCTTTTCCTGCTGTGTTTTTGTTTGTTTTGCTTTTCCTGCAGGTGATTAGAGTATCTTTGTAATTGCTTGCCTTATGGATTAAAAAAAATCACCTGCAGGTGGGCTGAAGTAATCACATTCTGCTGAATGTTTATTAAAGCAGTAATTGCTTTCATTTCCCAAAATACACAGTGCATATATCATCTACTGTATAAAATTCTGTTAAAATAAGAAAGAAGTACAATCATAAACCTTTACCGGCACGGAAAGCCTTGCTTGGTTTTTAGTTCAACTCCACATGGTAACTGTAGATGCAAACAACTTGTTATTGCAGGGACTTGTATCACTGAATAATTGTAAGTACTTTAAATATCCTTTGCCAGTACTTTACAAATAGATGTAGTATTTGGGATGCTCAAGAAGCTGCATTTATACAAATGTTCTGTTCATCTGATTAAATATTGGCCTTAGACAGGAACCAGTATCAAGCCACGAACTTGCCATGTTCAGAGAAAACACTCAGCATTTTCCTCAGCTAGATTTTGCTATGTTGTTCTTTCTCATACACAGACTGAAGAACTTCAGGAGTGAATGTCTCCTCCTGCGTGTTAGTGTAAACCTCAGAGAAAACACTCAGCATTTTCCTCAGCCAGATCTTGCTATGTTGTTCTTTCTCATACATAGACTGAAGAACTTCAGGAGTGAATGCCTCCTTCTGCGTGTTAGTGTAAACTCTTCTGATTGATGAAACCTGCTCAGGGCTCTGTAGTGCCTGCACTCCATCTCCCTCCGTCTGAGTGACCCTCACTCAGCAATAGCCTCTTTTTTTGCTGCAGCCCAATGCCCTCCCTGTCAGCGATGTTATCTGGCTTATAGAAGAATGCCAAATGCCTTGAGTGCATGTAGACCTATACTCCCACAAAATCCTACGCTGATTAGAGCGAATATGTCACGTTGTACAGTCTGTGCAATCAGGAGCTAGATGCATTACCACGGCCAGGTACTAAACAGAGTCTGCTATGTTCCCCTTGCCTGACTCTGCTCCTCATAAAGCTGGATGATGTGGTTTTGTATGTCCAGCTCCTTTGTCCAATCAGTGGTGATATAATTGCCAATGCCTATGTTTGGTTTTGACAATATAAGAGAGTCATTGTGATACCATATTGTACCACGGCTGACTGAGCTTGCTGACGTGGGAGGTATCACATAGTAAGTGAAGAAAAGCTCTTAAGAACTGCACGACTGAGCAGGAATTGGCTGAAAAGCCATGTGCATATGGACGTATGTCTTCTAATTAGGAAATTAGTCTGTTCTTGGGAATCACTTCTCAAGCTTTGCAAATACAGCAAAAGTCTTGAGCCCATAGTAGCATACCGCTGTCACCACCAAGTGAGGAACTAGGAGTGGAAAAATGACACACACCTACATCATATGTTCCTACATCTTGGAAGGCTGAGGTGGAGTGTGTCTTCCTCCTCCCATCTCCAGAACAAGAGGGAAACAAGTATTCACAGCATAGTCTTCTGGAGCTGGTACGTGTGCCCATATAGGACACCACCAGTTTTGCAAGCTCCAGCTTTACAACTCCTGCTTTTAAGCAGCCACTCTTGTTTAAGAACTTCTTCCTCAAGAGAAAAAAAAAAAATCATTACTTCTTTTGCTCTGTGTGATTACCGTTCTTTCATTAGCTTGCCTGTTACTAAAATTCCAATATTAAATAAACTATAATAGATTTACCTTGAAACAGATTTTCCAGATCATTTAAATCACTGGAGCGCTCATGGGCCAACATGACAGGTAATGTAGAAATATCCCTCCTAGAAAACGGAGGGAGAGAGAAAGAGACATAGTTGCCGAGAGCCAAGAATTTCCACGTATCTTTTAACTAAAAAGTGCTTTAGACTCATAAGAGTTTTGAACAGATAGAAACACGCAAGCTCTTAGCTTACACAACAATATCCCCTCCAGAGAACTGCTCACACGGGGGGGGTGGGGGGTGTGTGTGTGTGTGTAAATGTAACAGGTACAAAGGTAGTTACAATTTAAGGAAGTGATGAGAAGTGATGAGAAGTGATAAATAGAAACACGCAAGCTCTTAGCTTACACAACAATATCCCCTCCAGAGAACTGCTCACACGGGGGGGTGGGGTGTGTGTGTGTGTGTAAATGTAACAGGTACAAAGGTAGTTACAATTTAAGGAAGTGAAGGGATGAGACGAATACAGTGATATATAAGCTAAATGGCATATTTGGAAACCACTCAAACCAGGCATATTCATTAAATGCAACGCCACTGTCCATTAGAAATACTGAAGTCTCAATCAAGTGATTTTAAGTGGTTTAGAAACTGATAGTTGTAAATGTCTGAAACAACTGGGTTCACTGTACAGTTCTCAAAACATGGTGTGGTTATGGTCAATAAATAGCTGCAATTTGCATTACAAAACACCCAGGCTCAACTCAGGGTGAGCTGTCAAAGGGAAAGGAGAGCATTTGTGTCAACAGACAAACAATCAAGCAATCACCTTCCTTTGTCTCAGATGTTACTGTACTATTTGGAGAACCCTTGTATCCAGATATCACAAAGGAGTTGCCATATGCTTTTTGCCGCTGAGGGGTCTTTCTCTAGAGAAGGACTTATCCACCAGCCGCCAGAGAGGGCTGGGGGTTATGCTCCGGACTCCACTTGCTGTTCCACACACTCTGGGGAGGAACCATCCCTAAACGCCTGCTTGTGGTGCAGCCAGCTCACCAGCTCATCTGGAGCTGCCATTCACAACATCCTTGATTGCAGCTGGCTTCCCAAGTGTCTCGAAAATTACTCAAAATTAAATTAAACTGTAAAGCTTGGGAAAAAAATTATGATTTGATTTGCCAAATTAGTCCTTCTAATGAGCCAATTAAGTTTCTTGCTAGCGTGAATTCTTGTAGAGCCAAGAACGGCTGTTTCCCAAAATAGGCTTAGGAAAAATTGGAACCGACCTTGGTTTTTGGAAGTGAACATGGCAGGCGAGGCATTGCCATCATTATTCTAAAAATGCAGTCCGTACATAGGCAGCTAACCAAGGCATTTTCTCCCAGATGAAATACCAATGTTTGGTTTGGAATCAATTTCACAATGTGCTTGTGAATGAAGACCATACATCGATGCCAACACATATCATGGATTCATCTCTGTGTGCTATTAGAAGAGCAGGGTATAATTTTACATAAAAGGTGTCTACATCTGGTACTGTTCGTATGCTCTTTCCCCCTTTCCCATTCAAAATAAAAATAGCAACATAGGGAAAAGTTGGGAAGCTTTCAAGAATTGCTGTGAATTACATAAGAAGGAAAGTTTCAGTAAGTCTGGAGATTTGCCATGGACATTTGCACACCGATTCCAGCAATTTGTCCTGGTGCCATAGCAATTTGCCAACACGTTGCACGCAGCGATTGAGAGCCTGCTTTGTTTTTAGGAACAGACCCATGGCCCCGTTTATACCCGATGAGGACATAACCTCCCAGGGACAATTTGGAGATGCCCTCTGAGGGGTGTCAAGAGCCCTCTGCTTCCCAAAATTCCTCGTAAGAGATGAACTGCTTTAGGACACACAGAGCAGAGAACTGGAGGGCCTTTTGCTAAAGTCATCTATCCCTCTCCCAGTGGAGGGCAACACTTGCCTAACAACTGTCTCGGTACAACTGCAAGGAGCGCAAGGCTGACCACAGCTAACTCCTTGAAGGGAAAGACCATCGTAAGAAAGAAACTTTAATATCAGTTTCTTGATAGTTTGCAAAAGTTGTCCTCTGTCTGTGAGAGTGTAAAGGGAAATAATTACGAACAAGACAAAAATAAAGTGTCACTCTCCCTGATATATATTCATGTGCACAGATACCTGGAAAGTATTAACTGTGTTTTAGCCAAACTATTAATCCAGACTTTCTATTGCATTTACAAAAGGAGGACTCTTCCCTGCCTCAAAATAAAAGGTATTGCTTCTGCCTGTATTTCCTTCAAATTACTAGCATTTTTCTGAAGCCCACTGATGTGACAACAGCATTCCAGATCTGGACTCAGCGGTGACAAAGAAAAAGGGAATTTCTCGATCCGATATTAAAACAAACCAAATGCATACCAGTATTTTCCCCAGAATGCTATATTCTTCTATTTAGTTCTAAAATTCTCATTTCTTCAACCACTTTTAGTTTGTGAGGCCATGCAGCTTAAATAATTTGACTAAATTTCCAACTAATGTTTCCTGATGTCATAAACGTTTACCTTGAATGCAAATGCTCCTTACCCTTTCCCTGGCACCACTGATGTAGCTATCCAGTGGGGCTTGTTAGAATTCCCTGAGCACTTTTTTACTTTGAGAAATGTTATGGCTTGTCCCACAGTGAAGGACTCAAAAATAAAAAAATAAAACCCAGAAAATTCATGTTCCTGTACTTCTTAATGGAAATAAAACTACTGTTAAATTTATTTTTAAGTACGTGTTTTATACTAGCAAATACAATACTGCAAAAACAAAACGAGAGGTACCTCCTACTATAGCCCTATTTTCTTCAGTCGAGTTATTCCTGATTTACACTGTACCGTGTGGCCAATATCAAAATTTGCCCCAACAAGCCTTAAGCTCCTTCAAATCTTCTGTTTTCAAAATCAGCTAGAAAAAGATACTTTCTTAAAAATGTCTTGAAGCACTACAGTACTTAGCGCTGGTTTGGCACAAAGCCAAACAGCAACCTTTTCTTCTATTTCTGTTGTATGCCTAAGAGTGGTATCACTTTTCCTAACCAATAATTTTACAGGTGCCCATCACTGGAGAGCTCTCTAGAAACAGCACTCATACTCAGCCGGTGTGGGGTTCGGGGCAGTCCCTTCCGGGAGCTGAGTTTTGCAGGAGTGCAAGCTTAGCAGAAGCCGTCCATTTATGTAGTTTGCTGTTAGCAGAAAGGAAAAAAAAAAAAAAAAAAAAAAAAAGGAAAGTAAAACCAAGCAATGTTACTATCCGTATGAAAGTAGAAAAAATTATCCGTAGCATAACAATGTACGCAACCTGTATTCCTTTATTCATTCCGTTGAGTGGCAGTAGGTGCTTACTAGCGACAGCAGAGCAGAAGCCGTCCATTTATGTAGTTTGCTGTTAGCAGAAAGGAAAAAAAAAAAAAAAGAAAAAAAAAAGGAAAGTAAAACCAAGCAATGTTACTATCCGTATGAAAGTAGAAAAAAGTATCCGTAGCATAACAATGTACGCAACCTGTATTCCTTTATTCATTCCGTTGAGTGGCAGTAGGTGCTTACTAGTGACAGCAGAGCTTTTCAGAAACCTGAATTTGACCTACGCAGTCATAAAAAATGGCCTATCACCACCATTTTTATTTGTACGCGGGGACAGATTTTAGCTAAAATATCCTGGCGCAACCTCACTGACTTCAAGGACCTATGCTTACAGGCATGTACTAAGAATGTGACCCAATGTTTATTTGTTTTTCAGACCACAAAAGTAGTACTGCACAATCTATCAGTGTATTTTAGTAAAGCTGACCAATGGAGACTCCCTTTGCTTTAATGCACATATTTTTGTGTTTCCCACAGATCTGCTACTTTTTCAGGCTCTCACTAAACCAAAAATGCATCCGACTTCCAAACATCTCCTGACTTAGTTGAGTTTGTTCCCATTACTTCATTTTTTCTTTTGCACATACGTCAGCTAATGTTAAACAATGAAGACAACTAAAGCAGAGAGTTTTGCTCACAGGTTATTAAATTACCATTAATCTTTTCCTTTCGTTTTGAAGTTCTCCAAATAGCTATGGAGTTGGCTTAAGTCTGAACATTACACAGTCAGAAATACAGATGTGAAAGCTGGAACAGAGAACACGGCTGAAGCGGTAACCAAGATGGTGTAGCAAATGAACAGACATGTTTGCATAATATCATGGCAGCCTCCTGAAAGGCAAAACTATACAACTTGCCAGAGCAAACAGATGGTTAAACAGCATGTGAGAATGTATTTCTTTCGCACAAATTCAGCGGAAAGAATAGAAAAGAATGAGCTCATAGTTAAAGAACAGACGATGAAAGAAAGGTAAACAATGAACAGGAAAATGTGATTAGTCATCTTTCATTTATTTTACTGGGACTGATAGTTTCGTTACCTAAATCAATGACAAAACTACCCTTAACTGTAGGCGAAAGAGTCTTGAATCCACAGTGTGTGCCTGCTTATGCTGTGGTAAGCTTCTAGCTGCACCTGCCAACATGTGCTTTCAAGCACTTGAGCAATTCCTACAGTATTAGCTCAGTTAGTCAGAAATAAAACTATGGGTTTGAAGAAAGAGCACATGCAAAGACAAGGTGGTGCAATTTTAAATGTCAAAATACGGTTTAATAATATTTGAAATGTTAAAAACAAAGTTTTAAGGCCACCTACGATATCTGATACCCCATTCCTATGTTTCTCTTCATTTGTTTATGTTACACTGCTGCAAGCTGCTGAACAGGAATAGCTGCATTTTAACGAGGGATGTAGTAAGCCCATAAACATAGACTGGGGAATTTAGGGTGAGAGCGAGAAAGGGGGAGGGCAGATGTCAAGGAGAGAAAGAGCAAGAGGACTTAAAGACCTCAAGTGAGGATGAATTCTTGGCTCCACTGAAGATTATGGGAGTTCAATCAATTATTTCAGCAGGATCAGTATGGTAATGGTGGCTAAAGTGCACTTGGATCTTGTGCAACAAATTTCGGATGAATGTCAGGTATCATTAGTCCACATAGAGTTAATGAACAGTATTTTCTTGAAATTGCCTTTGTACTTGAAATTCATTATCAAATGGCTTAGATTATCAAATTATAAACCCTGTTCCCACAAAAAGTAGGTAAATCATCTTCTTAATAATCTCTTGAACAATTCACTAGCTATAGCACACTGAGCAGAAAGCTGACTGGAAATAATGAACTTTGTGATGAAAACAAAATAATTTGCTCCTTCCTCCATTAAAAGTTTAGATGACCATTCCAGAAACAAGTTGCTGTGATTGAGTAGTTATCTCTTCAAATGGTTACCACAAGATCAATGAAATTAAAATAAAATGGTTAATTCTTTTATATCTATGTCTGTGTGGTTCAAGAATGGAAGAGAAAGTAATACAGAGGATACGAAAATATGGAGCAAGAGTCAGGTTAGATAGATATAAAGATTACAAAGCCCCTTTTCACTACAAAATACAAAAATTCTCTATATTCCTTACAGGAAGCGATTCTATATGGGAATGGTCACAGGAGGTCTGGATATAATGGTAAGTTGATGCATAGCTGCTGGCCCTATAGATAATGTCTTAACACCTTTCTCTTCAACTGCATAACGCTTATGGACAATATACTTTCTCTTTAAATGGCCTCCTCATAATGTTCCATTCAAAAACCTATCCACAAACACAGCCATTCAGAAGCTATAAATCTGATCTCACAGGTAAAGAATATATATTAACTTTTCAAATAAAGGAGGAACAATTAAAATACTGAGACTTTTTCCCCACAAAGACATTTACCACTCAAAATACTGGGAAATGTTAAAATCTTTTATTTGGGCTATTTTCCACTGCGCTTTCACAGCATCTCACGAAGTCTGCCTGCATCCCGCTTCTGTGCTTTGTGCCAAACTTCTCCATGGACTACGCTTTCCATCGTGATAGGATTTCTGTCACGCAAACTGTGTTGTGTGGCCATAACCTGGCATGAAAGGCATGGCTCTTCCAGTGAACTCAGGCCCTGCAGCAGGAGTGAAACAAGGCACTGTGAAGGTATCATAACAACTGAGATCAACACAGATTAATAAGAAGCAGATCTAAAAGGAAAAGGATTGGCTGAGGTTTACAAACTGATGTTTTTAGAGCTAGCCTGACAAAAAGTAAGTGCTTTCTTCCCAGCTGCAATTTCTTTTCCAGTAGCAAAGCCAAAACTTCAGCAAAACAGTTTTAAAAACACCTCGTTTCTCTTTCCACAAGACGACAGAGCAATACCCCCCAGCTCACACAAAAGGGCAATGTTTTTCCCACTTGAAAATTCAGCTGGAGGGCTCCTCCAAGCGCAGAACGGGTCTGACATGAAGCTGTCAGCTTTTGTCGGAATGGATGAGCCGAGCTATCGCAGTGTTTAGACAGCAGACAGAAAAGGAAGAGGGCAGGATGTGGTAGTGGTTATTCAGTAGGTGGCACTTTTCTCTGTGAGGTTCCAGTCTGGCAAGAAGCCCCAGTCAGTCAGACCCCAGACAACAGATACATTGTCCAAAGGTTCAGAAATGGAAAAACGTGGGGGGTTTTTTTTCTGATGCTTTTCACTTGCAGAACATAAACATACGGTAGATTTCAGTTGGACTAAAATAGAGACATGAGGAGTCCATCTGCACGGAGCTGCCTGCAGGACTGACCCTGCCACTACTGATTTACTGTGGTCAAAGAATACAGCCTTGTGCCTCACTGCGGCAGGAGGTGCAGGCTGCTGCTGGAGGCTGGTGAATGTTGTAGTGAAGCCTTGTGTTTGGTGTTTTGACCAAATTCAAACCTGGTCAACGTCACTCTGCCATCCAAAAGTATCTTCAGGGTTTAATTTGGCTGACATATTCTTCTCTGTGTGCTTCGTACACACTTCTTCTGTCAACTGCTATTTCTGTGAGAGTGGCTGCTTTCCAGGAATGGAGAAATTGATTTCTGTATGCAATTAAAAGAGAGAGAAAGAGGGAGAGAGAAAAAAAAATCCAACTGAGTTCACAGTTCATCTGACACTGTTGTTAGAAACTCAGAGAGGACACAGTACAAAACTGTGGCCTCCTGAAAACAGTTAATCGGGAATTAGACAACACAATAGTTACCTTGCTTTAAGAGAAATTTCTCCAAAGGGTTAATTACAGACCCAGAAAAAGACTAACAAAACAAAACAAAAAAAACATGTGGAAGGCATCAAGCTTAAATTTTCAACATGAGCAACACTAATAGACCTTTTCTATAGCCAGGCACAACCCCTGTAATTCTACAAATTAGACTGAGCCCCTGGGAAGTATGCGCCTGCAGCTGCTACGCAGATGTGCAGATAGAAGATGAAGCAGATTCTTCCAAATAACACTGGATGGTTCTGAGACTAATAAAATTACCACTGATCCAGTGTTAACTGACAACTTTCTTATAAGAGAAGCCATACATTTCATCTTATAGCAAAACACAATCAGAGCTGAAAAATATCCTCCATGGATGGGCAAAAATTAATTCTTCTTACTTCAGAGTGATTCCCATCTTGTAAATATCAATTTATTGTTAAACATCTCTTTAGGAATAAGGAAAGTTGTCCTTGGTGCTTGTTTGGGAGTAAGAGCTCTTCCTGAGGAAGCTGGTTAGTATTTGTGTCTAGGCAAACAAATGCACATACTCTCCTGCAAGTATTTATCCAACATTTAAACACAAACTTAGTTTCTGCTTGTGAAAGATGAAGGAATAGCCCCAGACAACCTGTATGGTTGGCTGATTGTCAAGATCAGCTAAGAACCAAATTGCATATACTGCCTTCCTGCTTTGCTATCATGTGACTACATTCTTATCTGCTTTTCCTGCAGCTTTTGGCCTCCACATCAATGCATAGCGAAGCCTGGATTCTGCAACAAACACAGAAGCAGAGGTTCTCAACAGAGCTCAGAAAAACTGGGTAACCAAACCCAACTGCACTGCAACAAGCACCGAGGGCAAACCCCCACTTCAGAGATGGTTAGACAACTAAGTAAACTTTCAAAAATCTGGCCTTGAGCACTTACTCTTTGGCACTTTTGACAACCACAACCTCTAAGAGCTAAAGGATCTGACTGTGGCTAGTATACGTTTGGCATGGAGTCCACACGGATCCTACAAAGACCTTTAACAATACGATTTTGAGACTCATATGAGCTTGACCAACTGAGAATCTTTCGTACATAAGTCACAAATGTTCAGGCACTGAACTGACCTTCAACAACCTTCACAGAAAACCTCATTAACAGGAACAGTGACAGCACACCAAACATTTCAGAATACTACTCCTTTACGAGAGCGTACTCATTCATAGGTAGATTCAAAATTACCAAAGTGGAAAGAATTCCCCTGCATTTGGGGAGGGAGAATCAAAAATAAACAACGTGATGATAGATATAGAGGGTGAGGCAGGAAGGGATAAGAAACAGAGCAACCAGAAAGAAAAAAGCAGGACAAGGACCGAAAATGGAGGAAAACGGATGAAAATTGAGAGGGAATGTCACTGATGTGATGAGTTCACAGGCAGGCGGCAGGGGCAAGAGATCTTTTACCCACTGGAAAACATAAGGAAATGGGCAGGTTGGAATGGAAGCAGAGGTATCTGGCAGGAATTACTTTAGCAAGCATTTTTCCCTCCCTCTCTCACCTTACTGCAGAATTGAAATTCATTTTAATCAAAAAGGGTTCTTATATGCTCTTCTTGGAACCTGATCAAAGTGTTGCCTCTTTAGTCAATACATTTCTTAAAGTCCCCAAATGTGCCTAAAATATTCCCCTTTGCTATAACTCTAATGGCCTGCGATCACTTCAAGCTGTGGTCTTCTCAGTTAGGATAAACAATGTTGTGCCAACATTTGGCTGATGAAAACCTCCAGAAACATACCAGGATCTTAAAAGGGAGACATTGTAATTTTGTAGTGGGCACTCCTCCCTGTGAATTACTGTTCTGTTAGCATCCCACCATGCCATTAGGAGACACCACTCCGATACTAGCGGTAGCTGTCCTAGGGCTTGTTTACAATGAAGCGTATTTGCTAAGGCATCACCACACCAACACAACTACTCACTTTCCACTCCCCAACTACTATAAATCTCTCAAAGCTTTGCATTACGCACCACAAAAGTCCCAGAGACCCCTGCAATCTTCCACAGAAGTGAGCAGTTTAACAAGAGCACCCTTGCGCAGTATTGACATTGCTAACGTGTTTCTCAAGCTAAGTTCTTCCTACATAGTTTCCTCGGAGTGCAGGGCATTTTCATCCACTTACAGGCCAGAGCTACTTATGTGGACTAATGGGTCCGTTGCCATTTTCCACTCTCAGAGGCTGGTGGCTGGAAAGCCTTGCCCATTACACCCTGTTTTTCAAGCTCTTTTCCGGATAAATATGTGATCATATTTTTAAGACTGTTTTTCTGTAGCAGTTTAAAACATTACAGACTCTGACACCTACCTCATGGGAAATGCACTCGCGGCTGACACCCAGAGCAGCATTCAGGGCAGCAACACAAGAGATGTTCCCATTCCTAGTCCCCACCTCGCAGAAGACCCCCAGCACGTGGCTGGTTCTGTGCATCCTCCACCGGAGAGGCAGGTCAGGATGAACCTCCTGTCACGTCTGTTAGCACACGCTGAAGGAAGAGACACTGGTCTGGCTGCTGGTCCCACTTCCACCCCTTGGGGACCACTCTCACTAGGGGGACTTAGGCGTCAACATGATGCCAGAACATGAGGAGCAGCTGCTACTTCTCCATGTCCCATTGAAGAAGTGAAGGGAGGAAGTTACAGCTTCACTCATTGGCTTTTGGCACTGGCTGTTTCTTTACATGAGAACAACTGGAAGGCTAGATGAACCAGGGAATTGGTAATAAGAGATAAAATATCTTTTAGACAGTGCATATGCTTTTGATCAGGCTTGCCTGGACAGCAGTCCAGGGCTGTCATTGTTGCAGAACAAGGCTGCTTTGTTTTTATTTATTATTGGTAACATGGAGGCAGCTAATGGCCCCAGCCAAAAGTCAGGACCGTACTGCATAAAGTGCTGTTCTGTAAAATCGTAAGTAAAAATGTTTGTCCTCAAAAGCTTGTATGGGAGACAGGCAGTGGAAGGAAGGAAATGATATCTCTGTTTTGCTATGGCAACTGATGCACCGGGATGTTTGTGCAGGGTCACATAGGAAATCTGTAGCAAAGCCAGAATTTAAACCTACACCTTCTGCATGCAATTACAGCACTAGCGCAACAGGTCCTTCCTTCCTCTCAAACATTTGCTGTCTGACTTCTAGCTGAGGGCTTGAACCCAAGAACATCAGCATGGAAAACAAGGCTTAAACAGTCGCATGGAGAAAGCAACTCCATCAGCAATCGGCAGTCGAAAATTCCAACTACGCCTGCAGATCAGGAGAGCGCCGTTGTTCCACTGGCGACTGCAGTCAGACACAACCTAGCTCTATTTATAAGGCTCCACACCGCATGTTCTAGGAGGCATCTTTCTGAGCCAAGTCTGAAAGCCATCCATGTGGCAAAATGGCAAAGCTTGTTTTCCCGCTGTATCATTGCGCTGTGTAGGTGTGAACACAGTGCCAGGGGATGCAAATTCAGACCTACCCCTCCTGGCAGGGAGAGCTGGACATAGCTCAGGATACTGTTCAACATCTCTACTGGTTCCCTGTTCACTGCTAATATCTTTGTTTTCATCGAGGAGCCCTAAAAAAGGTCTTCAGAAATTACTTGTTCTTTCCCAGAACACCACAACAGTTGCATTCATTTGGGGGAAGGTTTGCAGATATAGCACCGTCAGAGCTAATGTCTTTTGACTGATGTTGAGCTTGTACAGAGCAGGTTGCCACTTCACAGAACAAGCACGGTAACAGAAAAGACAAAGAGCAGAAAGGGAAAAGCAAGGAAACTGATAGCAGCAGATATTGTGAAATTGATAGACTTAATTTACTGTGTATCCTTCTTAGAAGTTATGGTAATGGAACATTTAATTTCATTTATTCACAGATTTGAATGAGAAAAAGTAGGTGGGCTGACTAATAGGACAATTCCTAGTATTAACTATAAACTAGCATAGCAAATTCTACTTCAGAAATTTAAGTTAAAGTGCATCTTGCACTATTTTTCCCCACTTAGTTATTGCTGCATGTCTCTGAAATTCAAGACTTTCAATTTACACTACTTTTTTTTGAAATTTTCCAGAAATCTGATAAAGTACATACTATATTTGTTTTTCTGAAACAAAATTGTTACTGCATATGCAGCTTTGTTACCTGCTGGCCTAGGGACCCAGATGCTTTAACCAAATGGCATTCAGAGCTGCTCAGTGGTCATTAGAGGTTTCTGGACCCCCCCGTTCCCTTACTGCTTCAGCTGGGACCCTTGGCCCAGCCCAGGCCATGGGCTTCTAAGCTCTTGTCTCCTGGACATCCCTGGAGACGCAGCTTCTACAGCTTGGGGAAGGTCACCATTCAGAGCGACCTGGTGACGGAGAAGCCGGCCAGATAAAGAGAACGAGGCCAGGGTCCATTAGAAACAACCTGCCTGACAGGGGGTGTTTCACTGGAGTTGTCCTGCTCGTTAAAAAACCCTTCATTTCTTCCAAAATCCATCTTATTCCAGAAAGTTACCAAACAGGTAGCAGTCCACACTCTTGTTTTCTCAACAGTGATTGGGAATGAGCCAAATGACAAAGTACTGCAGTACTACAGATTTCTACTACTGCCAGTACTACAGATTTCAAAAGCTGTTTGTCATGTAAAGCAAAATCCTCAAAAAGATGGATGAGAGGAATGTGGATTCGCTGATTCTCCTGGACGCGCTTTTGGAATTTTGTAAGGTGACTCGAGAAATCAAAATTTTGATGATTAAAAGGTGGCAGAAAGGTTTACAGGAACAAACAAGCTGCACTGTATGAAGCACCACACAGAGCTTCCAGCTAGAAATTCAGATGGAACAGGGGATAACACAGTTAACAAAAATGAAAACTAATAAATGTTAAAATAGTGGAGTACTCTCTGTGGACCCACAAGATGTTATCTGGAAGCGAAAGGAAAGGGTGTTTGAGGACAAAAGGATACATTTCTATACTACTCAAAACAGTCTTTCCTAACATACCAGGTCATTTAGGAAGTTTTACATAACTCTTTAAAATGCCTTTTCTTCAGCTATTTTTGACATGCCTTTTCCATTAACACAAGTGGGAAATGCAGGCAAATTAAAATAGTCCCTTTGGGCTATCGTAGGGAATGTTCCTGCCACTTCCATCACTGGCTCAACTCCACCCACCACAAAGCCTGTAGTGGGAGAACTGGAGTAAAGAAAGCATCAGTGACCTTGTGCACGCTACAAGCACCTAAATCAGAGTGTGCAAGGGTCTGCTGCTCAAGGCTAGAGAGCCCAGTGGTGAAATGTTATTACTCAGAGCCTGATTTGCCACTAGTATTTCCAGCATGGTTACCTGGAGGTTAGCAAGCCTAGGAAATACAAGAGATTTTATGGAGTAAAGCAACTGGCAGCAGGGAAGGTACACAGGCAGCATTCACTGCATCCCCTCAGCTCATAAGATTTAGGCCAATATCTGACCGTACAATATGTACTCGTGCAGTTCCATGCTACTCCTGACTTTGAAATCGAGTGAGACTTTTTGTCTTCCCAGTCCAATTTTTCACCAACATTTTACCAGTTTGCACACAGTAACTGTTGAAACAGTTATTATTATGAGCCACATGCTGATATGCTCACCAGTACAAACAGTCCCACTGGAGCAAACAGCCCCACTCATGCTGTAAGGCATGAATATTCAACGTGAGAACGCAAAGCAAAACCTGCTCCTAAATCTCAAGGGTTAACATAGGAGAAAAACTAAACATGATTTTTCAGTTACTATGAGACACTTTTCTTTTAGAACTGCTTCTCATAATTGTAATCAGTTAAGTGCCTGGTTTAAAATCATTATTAAACCAACTGGTCAAGAATTTGCTATAGTAATAGTGAGATTTTTATACAGCGAGATGTATTACTACTCAGTAATTGTTCTCTTTATTGTGGGAAAAAAAAAATTACACTTTACCTTTTCACAGTAGCAGAACTACTGTTAGGACTGAGAAAAGGCTTGTTAAAGCATGAACTTTTGTAACTGTTTCAAAGTTAGAAAAACCAGCTGGACGGCTACAGATATAGGACACAATCTAACTAGGGGTAATCCCTAGATCCAGTAAAATTAAACCCTAAAACCAGGGACTTCACCTGAATAATAAGGGAGATTAAGATTTGATCCCATGTCCCTGATGTTAATTTGTCACCCTATATTGCCTAGCAGTAAACAATTAAGGGCAAATCCTGGAAGGTTGATAGGAGTCCGGGGAACTTAATGCCTGGCAAAGATAAGGAAAGTATATTGTTTCCTGTTTACACTGGACATGAGCTTTATATAATTATCCTACCAGTTAGGATTAACTGGGCAATTATCCTGGCAAACAATGGGACATTGATGACAGCAAAACAAAGGCATCTCAGAGCAGCTCCTTTGTCAGCGCTGCTGCCAGCCGGAGTCCCACCGAATGGCCTCGGTCCTGGCTGCGGTCCCAGCACTATCAGCCCTCGAACAAGGGCTGCACAGTTACAGGGGGAGCAGCAAGGGAAACAGTTTTCCTAACCTGTCAGCGTTTAAGAACTCAAACATTTTTCCTTACCACAAAAGGAGTTGAAAATCTGGAGGGAAAAATGTCCACAGACTAAGCATATGCAGCAGAACAGCTTGGCTGGAGAGAGCAGCTTTGCTTTCCACGCTTTTGAAACGTTTCCTTCAGATTTTGACCTCCTTTATCTGAGCGAAAGCAGCATTTCAACACTGGAGTAGAAAAAAGAGAAAATGTCAGAATGGGAATGTCAAAGGGCCTTTCTTTTTTTTTTTTTTAAACCCCAAAAACTTCTAAGCAGGAGGCTCAGCTAGCTGAATCTTTTTCAGCAACAATTCCAGTTCAGTGAATTGACTCATTTTGTCAGAAAATTTCTGACCAGCAACAGTCGGTCGTTCATACAAGATAAAAGAATAAAACAACACTGCCATTCCCATGACTATTTCTAGCACAGGGGACTCCGTTCAGGCCTGGCATGGCAGGCACCACGCTCTGTGGTAGCATTTCTACGTCCCTTGCCGTACCAGACCTAAACAAAGCCTGAGACGCGGAAGGCACTCGCTCTGAGCACCGATTCCCATGTTAGACGAACCCTTAATGTTACCCAGCCTGAGCAGCCGTACAACACAATTTCTAGAAATTAAACAAATCATTCCAAATTTTAACACTGAATTTGTATTTTTCCCAGCATGTTTCAGAGACACCTGAAGACGGCTCTGAAATGCACTTGTGCCTGCTGGTCCCTTGTTAACCCGAGAATCCCAAGACACCAAAGTTGAGACCTAATTCATAACTATATTTAGCCCTAATGTTTTCTCTCCTGTACAGAGAAAAGGGAAAATTCTCTTCTTTTCTGAACACAGCTCAAAAGATGACTGTGTCTATAGAACACCTCACACTAAATCTTAAAATAGCTACAATCTTAAATACTTAAAAACCTGAATCTTTAGATAGAGATTCAATACCTACAGCAAAATTGACCTTTTAAATCCCCAATATTCAAGTATTTCAAACTTTCTGTCTCTATAGCAATATCTACAACCACCATCTTGAAAGAGACCAGAGCTGAGAATATCTATTAGTTATCTAAATTCCAGATTTTCCAAGACCAGCTGAGCCATACTGTGAGAGCTGGTGCTGTGTACTTGTGACCAATGCGTATTTCGGTCTGAATAAGCTCGCTGCCTTACTGAGGCTTAAGTAAAACCTCCAGCAAAAAAACCTCACGCCTCAACCATATTACAAAAGGGACAAATTCTAAGTGGTTCCCGGTCAAGAACAGTGTCTAAAACTCAATGACTTCTTCTATGAATTCAAGTTGCTTTTATTCCTCATATTTCATTCTGGAGACCAGCAGCCACAGAACACTCATCCACTGCAAATATACACTAAACAAATAAAAGTTCCCTTCGGTTTAAGGAAACTAGTTACATAGGTACATATTCTTCCAGAAATTGAAGAAGGCTGTGAGAAGATAGGATGGTGTTTCTTTTCTCTTTTTGTCTTTTTGTGTTCGATTTTTGGTTGAGTTTTCTTAAGGTGAAGAAGAATCATGAGGAGAGAGGAAAAAAATCATTTTGGAAGCTGTCGGGTTAGCAAAATACACTGGAGAAAACAAGAGAAAGGGTCTTAATACTTTCATACTGTTAAGCAGGAAAGAAGCAGAGGATAGATACTTTTTAATGAATGTGATGCTACTTTTACATCCCCGCTTTCTCTGGAGCCTTGCACATACTTTTCAGTTTTGACTGATAATAAATAATAGGTTTCCTGCCACTAACGACAAGGTTCCCCTCTCCCCTCCCAGGTTAACTGGGTCCGTCCAAGAGATCTGGCCCTTCACACACAATAGCTCACTTGCTGCAGAGCCCCTGCAGAGGCATGCTGAAAGCACACAGAAAAATATTTCTTCTGCTCTCTTCCTGAACTTCTTAAACTCCAGGTGACCCAGAGTAAAATCCATTTTAATGGGGCCTCGCTTAAATCAGTCAACTGAGTCCTTGTTGAACTAGGCAACACTATGCAGAAATAAAAAAAAAAAATTAGAAAAAGACATTCTTGTTTCTTTTTGGAGTCTTGGTTCTTACTTTCCTTTCCTTACACAGCAAGGAAATAGTTATGTTCTCAGTTTTAATCCTCACTTCACTGTAGAGCTATCCAGCATTATTCAAATAGTGCAGCTACTATTCATTAAATAGTGGTGCATTTGGTTTTATGGCAGTACTCCTCCAGCGCCACAGCAGATGAGGTCCTGTTACTCCACTAAACTATTCAACACATGCTTCTGACTTTCACTCAATAATTCCCTCTGATGGTGACACAAGTCCAGTGAACTACAGTTAGAACTGAGAATTGGTAAGGAACACATCAAAGTTGTTTTTAACACGAAAAGAAAGTAAGAATATGTCTCTCTATTCCACCAGAACATCAACCTTTAAACTCTCATTTCAGTCTGATGCTGCAATGAGAGAAGCCAGCGATATTACAGTAGATGTATTACTTTATCTCTGTTGTGCTCTTCTCTGGAGCAGAAGTAATATTATGTTTAACTGTATGGCTACTCTAGCAATTTTAAGACAAGTGTGTAGAAAAAATACAGAAGACGTCAGATGTCTTCAAAAACTTATGTTATTAGTATCGTAAACCTCAATCTTCACACATCGAAACTCCTGCAAGTATGATAATTCCACGTTACCGAAACGGTGCATTCTTGAATCAAGTTTTAATTTGGATTAGAGTAACAGTGACAAAAGAGGCAAATTTTGCAACAAACCCAAATCTCAGCTCTTGATACTGTCATGTGTATTTAAACAAAATTAGTTACACCAAAACAGTCAAAGTAAGTTAAGAACACACCTTTCCTGTAGCATGAGCAACAAGTACTCTGGGAGGTGGAGGAGATAGTGGAGAGATCAATCCTTCCTATTGTCTTATTCTGTAGCTTCTCATGAAGCGTTTCAGTCTTTCATCGACCTTTGGGCGCGTTCTCGTGAGGTACAAACCAACCACGAGTGTTAGGACTGCAGCATCGAACTTCTGTTGAGCGGTTTGTTTGCAGAGTCTGAAAAGCTTAAATAAACCCTGCCACATTCACCAGTCTTTCAGGACTCCACATCCACAGGTCCTTATACAACTGCGTGTTCTCTGGATTTACGTGGATATAACACTATTCTTTATGACTGAAAGACCTAAGCACACATTCCTTCAGGTCTCCCTTGCCTTCTAATATTTCTACATCAGCAGCTAGAGTCTCTACCAACCCACAGCTACACAAAATGCACTTCTTTCATGCTGGCATTTCATTCTATTTTCAAAAGCGTTTTTAGGAATGAGTCTGAGGCAAACAAATTTTCTAAAGTATTAAGCAGTTCCTGGTTTTGAAAATCTTACCACATCGTTTAGGCAGCCAGTCTATAAGCCCTGAGGCAAATTTTCAGTACTGAGACAACAGAGGAGACACGCACTCCTTTTAATACTACTAGTATTTGATCATTTAAACAGACACATACATTTTGAAATGCAGTCCTTGGAATTTTTACTCTACCCCCCAGGCACTCGTTAAACAAAGGGTGCCTACATTTGCTGTACAGGTCTTTACACAGAGGTTAGGAAAAACTTCTTACAGTAAAAACCACAGAAACAAGAAAAACACCAGTTTAAATGATGAGCCACAGCTGGGGATCAAAGGGTCAGCATTTTCACCAGAAGGGAATCCCTCTTCCACTTCTTGTATTATTTATCAAACTAATTACTGGACTTTACTTCAACAAAGGGCACTGTTTCTCCACTTCTGGCTCTGTTTGCCTCTAAATTTCGAGTAATTTAGCAACAGTTGGTCTAAGTAAGAAAGCTGCTAAGGGCTACTATAACACTAACTGCCTCCATTTTCTGTTTGCCTCTCCCCTACCCCATAACCCACACCAAGTTTTGCTCTCTCCGTTACCCATAACTTAGATACACTATATTTAGATTAAACAGTCACAGTCCTTCGAACAAGTTGCTTATCTCCTTTCAACCGCTCCAGTCTAAAAGCGATCACAGTCCTCAGCCTTTGTGAACTTTACAACTTGTTGGATTTTTCTTGAAATGTGTCTATTCTTAAAAGCCAAACCCATGGAAAAATAACTGAAACCAAATGCCATGCGATCAGGGCCAACCATAACACATGAGAGCCCTAAAATAACAGGAGAGATACTGCGGTAATGCCTGACCTTCTGAACTGTGCATATGGGTTGAAGCAAAACAGCCCATATTCACGTCTTAAATGGTGCATACTAATAGTTTATTTGTAATGCAGAAGAACCCAGTTTACAGAGCCATGATTTTAAAGCTTCAAGGACTTGCTTTAGATGCCAGAAATGACTTCACTTTTGGAATAAGCTTAAACAAGGTCACAGTTGAACTTTATTAGCTTATATGGTCAAAATCAGTTCAGCAGGCAGTTTCAATGGCTGCAGACATTCCCTTTTTCTCCTATCATGTTTCCACCTCAAAAAGGAAGGTGCTCTAGCCGCTTTGCTGTTCTAAATGTCTTTGAAATATGGAGTTATTCCGGCCGGCCTGAAACTAGCAGTTCAAAAACTTTTATTTAAAGTATACAGGCAACACAACCTCAACAACAAGTTTCTTATAGAGATGTTATCAGCCTGTTCAGATCTGCACCCAGCCCTTAACTCAAGTGATAAAGTCTATCACTTGCACTCAGATCATCCCTGTAGAAACTGAGCATGTGTGATCCCAGTAACCTAAAATGGAGATTATGTTGCTGCTGACAAAGATGACCAGAGCCCTTCGTATATATCCATATGGAGACCATAATGCCACCAGGATATGTACTGACAAGAAATAGTAATCTTTGTGAAGATAAAAAAAGCAGCCATGATACATTAATAAACAGCAACTTCAGGCAACAAAGCTATGGCAGTGTGGGGATAACGGCCACGGCTATCCAAGTTACGTATACAGTCAATCAGGACGTTCAGTAGCTGTTACTGATACGAGCTGAGATAAATCTCTGTACAAACTACGAGTGTAAACACTACCCTCTATCCAACCTAAATGTTCAAGATGGCCAGACACAAAACCGAACCCCAGACATGTCACCTGCACCCCAAAGAAAGCATATTCAGGTTTGCTCAGGAATTAATAGAGGTGTTTCCTGGGAAATATTTTTAACAGGATGTGCAACTGTGGCACCAGGAAAGGAAAAAGCATTGGGGAAAAGGACAGATGCATCAAAGACGATGACATCTAGGCAGTTGCTGAAGTCTTGGTAGTGTGAATAAAGGGGAAAATCATTGAGAAAGTTGCTGGGGCTGGTGCTAGCTGAATGAGGGTGACAGCTGAAAGCAAGGAAACCTTTTGCTATTATTCCTATCCTGTTTTCAGGGAAACTGATTGTCCTACTTTCTTTGTAATGAACAGGATCATTTTAGAGACTCCTCAATCCACAGCCATGCTTTCTTCCCTGCAGGAAAAACTTAAAACGCTCTCGGCCTTCCAGACAGGCACACAGTCAGAAGGGTAAACTTTGTTGCCGACTAACACCATTTGTGCTACCTACAGCCTTTATGCTACACACGTACAATGAAATCCTGATCGTATTCTAGTTGAAAGTCCTTCTACTGCTCGCAGCAACACAGACAAGATTTTCTTTTTAAGCATACCTTTACTTCATTAAAAAGTTTAATATGAATAAAGAGAAAAGCGTTACAAGAACTATGTTAGTTTTGTCTTTCCCTCCCTCCTAGGTCTTGAGAACATACATACCTGCATACCCATGTTTACAGGACTCTTGCAGCAGAAGCTACCAAAGATCCTGGCAGAGGTGGGCAACTCAGGAGGTAAAAGATACCAAAACTGTGTGCAATTTGCCATGGTCTGCTTGATAGGTAGTTATCTGAAATAAACAGTTTTGACAATAAAGGTGAGATGTGGCAGCCAGACCACAAAGGAAAGGAGATACAATAAAATGTCTCTTAATGCATGAAGAATTCAAGCATAAAAATGGAAGCACTTGTTGTACACAGATAGGGTAGAGTGGCCAGAGGATGAACTGTTACACCAGTTGATTTTGGCACAGGATCACACTTCGCTGTACTACTTCCTTCAGGTGAACTCCTGCCAGAAATATTGCTGAGCAGAATCCAAACTTTCATCTGACCAGAATCACTGAGCACAAGCAGAGACTGTTCAAACTGAACGGTAGAGAAGGGGTTAAAAATATAAACCACCACTTCCTACAGATCCCAGAAAACAGGATCACCATAAAGACATACCGTCTTTGTAGGGCCTTATTTCAAATCCATGGAAGTCAGGAAACTGGATGCTTCTAACTGTTAACGGGGATACTTCTGTGTTTTGTTTTTGGGTTGTAGTATCATCCACCCAGAACACTGATTTCTTTCTTCTCTGTTGGTTACAACCTCGAGAGAGAAGATAAATACACAGGGCTAACAGTGGCTCACACAAGAAGGCGTAGGACTTACAGCAGGCTGACTCTAGATGATGACAGTTAGTACCAATATACCGTTCCACCATCTTGTACTGTATCTTCTGCTGGCAGCATTCATAATGCTTTCAGTATAACATTGCAAAATGTTATTTTGCAGAAGCATGACTCGGCAGGGGAAAAAAAAGAATGGTTGCTGTAATATCTTTCTTCTAAAGTCAGTAATTATAATGGAAAGTTCAATTATTTAATATGATCAGGACAGAAATCCTTCAGCTCTGACATCTGCCCAGTCCTATGACATGAAGGATGATCCTGATCTTTCCAAAAACATCTCTTCATCTGCCTCCTCTCCCATCCCATCAAACCACGGAGCTATTCTCAAACACTTGTACAAACAGGAAGAGGAAACTGAACTGATACGAACATCCTCATCTTCAAAAATGAGGTAGCTCCCTTGTGCTGTATCATTTGCTCCCTTTTGAGTCCTGATGAAGTACAAAACATAAGAAAACACAACAGCTCTGCTTAACCTTAATTCTTAACATTCAAGTTTATTTTATAGCTTACTTCAAAGTAGCTCGAGCAAAGGGGTCTTACTCCAGAACTTTGAATTGTTATCTACACAAGATTTTAAAAGCTGTAATTTCTGATTTCAGCAAAATATTTTACTTCTTCTGTATACTGTGCCCTCTTTCTAAAAATAATCTCAGTTTCCTGTCTTAAAAATCTGTCTGTCTTCAGTCACAGAAAGAGAATGATCTGGAAAATTTTTTCCTTTATTCATCTGATACTTTCATAAGTCTACAGGGCAACAAATAATAGTGCCACTCTTCATAATAATTGTCATTATATCAGTATCCTATGAACTAAAAATTAACAATAATGCAGGTCAGAGTCATATAATGTACCCTATTAACAAATAAAACATGCTACCTTTATACACGTCCAGGATGGGATGTCGCTAAACAAGATGGGTCAGGGAAGGAAAGACAACTCAGGTTTAGCCTGGTCAAGAAGCACTTATTGAAATTGGGCACAGTTATGCTTTTTCCTAATAGATACAGCACTCCTCAGAGCAGAAACACATGATATTGTGTCAACATTTGGCTTTGTTAACTGCATTTGAAGACAGGTTTGTGATTACAGAAACTATCCTGAAATAATATTGGCTCATATGTACAACAGTATCTCAGTCCTATCCTTTCACAGCTAGTTTTCTCTTAGCTTACTGGCGTGCCTGTTTTTATGTAAATTGGTAGAATTGTCCAGCTGTTCAGACCCAAATCACCCAGAATGAGGCTTTTTTTTTCCCTGTGGCATCTTAATTAGCTTGTCAAGAACAGGCCCAAGCGGGAACCTGCAATGCAGAGCATCCAGTTCCCCTAAAACACGAAGTGTCAGAACAGACTTCTGCAGTCCCTTACATGAACCTCTCTTTTGCTGAGGTACTTGGATCTCAGAAATCATGCACGTTAATTCTTCCTTCAGATGTCGAGTATAAAGATGTGCTGACAGCATAGATGTCAAAGACAAAAATCCTTCCTTTCACTCAGACAATTAATCTTTTTAGTAATAGCATGGTTTTTTATGGATTTTTGTGCCTAGTTCATGACAACAGGAAAACAGTGAGAAATGCACAAAGCAAGCCAGAAGCAATGCTGAGGGCTGACAGAGTCCCAAGAATTTGGGGAGCACAATAAAGGGCTGCATGTTTGTAGCTTCCTCTTGCTTGTTCTATCATCTAGGCAAGCACCCAAAGAACAGTTTCAGAAGTTTCCATCAACCTGGGTTTTCTGAACTTTGCAACCATTGAGCTCTTCCAGGAAGCTACAACATATAGCTAAACTAGCAGAGGATTCTGCAGAGCATCGGCTAACCCTAAAATGCTGAGTGGCATAAGTCTCCTGCCCTCTGATACCTGAGTGTGTGTGCCAGAGGTTAGATACCTAACTCCACAGCATGGTTTTCAGTCTTAGAGATAGCGAGCGTCTTTCCAAGTGATGCCAATGCAAGATGGGGATTTACATCTTTAAAAACAGGATGAACAATTAATGCCTATGTTAATGTGTTCAAGTTTTTACAAGCTGGAGCCTGAATATTTATAATCTAATGAAAAATGTAAAAATTTAGATATGGAATTTGACATTTTATCTTCACCACATAGACCTAATACATAGAATATAAGTTCTTGCATTTCACATGTATATCATATATGTGAAATATACTTTGGAAAATACAGCCAGATCCTTTGCCAGATATTTAACTGCTCTCCTCAGCTGCTTTTAATTTTTGGAACCTCTTTAAACTTTTGTAAATACTTTAGCCAGTCATCAATATTCAGCATTATAAGGAACAGTAAGGTCAAATTCTTGCTTTCCATAACATTTACTCTTTCCACAACATTTTATGAAATATTTTGTGACAATCAAGCATCTGACAATCTAATTAAATATCAACTCTTTGTCTGCTTTTTTTAGATTAAAACACACAGATTGAGATTTATGCAAGCGATGAAAGGAAACTCGTGCAATGTTGAAAGTTGCCTCCTTAGTCTGAAGAAGTCTGGAAAAGCTTTGTTGAAAGCACACATACCAACACAAAAGTTTATACGTAATGTCTCTGAGAAGCATACTACCTTCCCAAATAAATCAAAGGAAACCCGTAACTGTATCAGTTACATATGTAGTTAAGACCATACCAAACTAGTTCATATCTCATGACTGACTGTACATTAATTGTTGCACCCCTCCCTTATACTGGTCTGGTGGTAGAAGGAGAAAAGGTAAGTCCCCATATTCCCTTACCTTCCTGTAACCTGTCTGTGCTATCAAGACCTAGTTGGAGGAGGAGAAATAAGAGATAAAGAAAATATGATTAGGGGGTTAAGAAGTCAACTCCACGAGACAAGGCCTGGGAGGCATGCAATGTGCTGCATCCTGAAGATGAAACATTTGCTTTTCAAAGCAGTTCAGGAGAATGAGCTTCCAACAATGACAAGAGAACCTAGAGATCCATTAGGACCTAGAGTTCAACGAGATGAAAGAAAAATCCCACTCATTTCTATCAGCACTTCCATCTAAACAGAATATATTGAAAATGTCTTTAGAGTCAAACTCCTTGCCATTTGCCTAATGCACTGGTTAACTGGTATTTTCTTTGAATTATTTGCTTTGCAATCTTTTTATTATTTAAACCAAGCTGAACTATTACATATTATAAAAATCTAAAGATAATGGGAGCAGTAATATTAATTTTCCACTGGGTTAAGAGCTGGACAAACATTGCAAACCTTTCATTGATACGAGGATTGTTTGGTTTGACAGAATTATTTTCAGATTCAAAAAGTACCCATTCCTTCTTAAAAAGCAAAATTAGTGCTATATGGCATATTGTGTAACCATATCCTCATCGCATAGCAGGCAATGAGGAACATACATTCTAGATACTAAAATCCAGAAAAGACTCTCAAACGTGTGGGAACATTTTTGTGCTAACAAGTATGGTTCCAAAAAATTCAAGAATCCAGTTATGTCTCAGGTTTGTTTTCAAGACTCAGTTTACCAAGAATCATACCATGTCCAGAATATTACAGAGCACCAAGACATCTAGTGAGTGAAAAATATACTGCAAGTAAAATTACTTTACATTATGTAAACTAAACAGCATTGGATTTAGTTATTAGATATAATAAGCCTATGGGAGCATTGCTAGAGGAGTATCATTACTATTTTTTTTTTTACTGTACACATACAATTCTTAAAGTTCCCAGGAAAAGAAATGAGTGGAAAGATGCTCCGTTAAAACCCACCTGTATGGGATCTCTGACACCCGGCTGTATTCATACGCTGCATTCCACTCTCAGCAATGAAAGGAAAAACTCGGGTTCCACTAGGAAAGGCATACCTCCACTGGTGCTTTTGCAACTGCCATTTCCCACATCCCCTAAAATGGCTGAGGCATATCCTTTAATCTGTGTCTCTGGATGTTGTTTAAAGTTTTATTCAGTAATTTTTATCATCTTGGGGGCTTTTAGCATTGCAGTGCTCTGGTCTTTTATCAGGTTCTTGCTTTCGTAAAGACGTAGTACCATAAGAACTCGGAGAAATAATGTTTACTGGTTTGCTGATAGCGCAGGTTTGGCATTAAGTCCTACCCATTAAACAGTTACTTGGTATATTTACCACTATAGACCAGATTTACTTAAATTAAAATTCAGAAACTGTGATGAAGCACATCGCACAGAAGGCCTGAACCCTCCTTTCTTTTTAAAGGAAACAAGAGTTTTCTGCAACTGGATCGACATAAAGAAGTATGACAAAAACCTGGAATGGCTTAATTCCTGAATCAATAAAAAGAGCAAGCTAATTATTTTACCTACGGGCCTGGCAAACACAGTTCAAGCAATATACCGTCATCAGCTTCAAATACATCAGAACTGTTTCTTGGGGCTCATAAAATAAAGAGCAAGCAAATTAGTTCAGAGAGCAGAACCCCTGACATTCTGCCAGGAAACCATGTATGGAAGAAGACGTAGGAAAGATGTAACACCAACACATGAATCACATTTGAGAAACAGAATGTACTCTTTCAAATTGAAGTTGAAATTATCAAATAATCATAACCAAAAATGGAGATTAAAAAAAAAAAATCAATGTATTGTAACAGGTTCACTGTAAATTGCAAGCGTTGGTAACGATGAGAAACATTTGAATTCCTTGAAATTGGACATTTGAATTCCTTGAAATTGGAAATTAGGTCAGATTCTCTTATTTACGTAATTTTATTTATTAATTCCTTTTTTTTTTTAATTTAATCTAAGCAAATTCATTTGCACCTTTATACTCAATAAATAGCATATATTGGATATACACCACATCTATATTTGTATCCCTATGTATCTTCCATAAAGAAAAAATATTGTTTAAAAAAGGAGCAGTAGGAGAGGATTTTTTTAATTTTTTCCCCTCAAGAACTTGAGAAAAAAAAGTACTTTCCAACCACACTGTTACAATCCCTGTCACGTTTGAGACTGACTATGTTAGTAAGGCAGGAAAGGCTTAGTGGGAATTTCTGTTTGTCAGAATCCCTTGAAAACAGACCCCTCAGTCTTTACTCCTACATTTTATGCAGTGGTCTGCTGAGGTGGAGACAGACCTTGTATTACCCATTGGCTGGCCCTTCTGCTGGGTCAGACATCCTTGACCTACTAAACTGCTTAGGTTTTAATTGCTTAGGTTTAATTGCTGACATTTGACCTGGTATTTTCAGATTTTCTGGTATGTGAACTTTGCTTTTTGTGGTGCTGTGAGAAAATTTTGGATTGAAAGAGAAGGGAATCCCATAAATCTTGAGTTCAGACTGACTTCAGTTATCTATGAGAGTTTCTTCTTCACATTGATTAGGATTCCATCATTAGTTATGGTTACATATCAAATTACTTTTGACAAATCTCTTGTATCACAATCCAGCCAGAGGCTCCTAAACCAGGGTTTCTCAGAAATTTCCAGTCATTTCACTAGTTGCAGCATGTCTGGATTTTTAAAGGTGTTCATACAGCTGCTGGAAAGCACTGGGAAATGGATAGTTAGGTAATCTAGAAGGATTGGTAACAGTCCTAGTGAGAGTGAACACAAAATTAAGGGTTATATACTGGATATTTTACTGCTGCTGTCAAAGAAATTTTTTTTAAAAGTAGGTTAATTAGGTTTCATAAAACCCCTTATGTTTTTTCACATATCACAATTTTCAATACTGCAGTATCATTACTAAACCGTATGCTGAGGATTTATGCACATCATCAGCTACCTACCTCATCATTGTCACAACCACAGGAGCTTCAGAAGTCTCATGTAGGTTTCTTCACAAAAATCATCCTCCAGACAATTTGCAGGGTGTTCAATTTTACAGAGTAACTAGGAGTATTATTTTTTGCTTTTCTGTGTTATGTTGCTTTTCTTGCAACACATAATGCTGCTAGGCACCAGATGCACAACCCATACTCTTCATTTATTTGTGACACATTTGGGTCCTGCTCAAAGTGATGCTGGAAACTCCGTAAGGACTGAGGATATACAGGCTGCTAGCAACTCTTCTGTCCTACCAGAAACCTACACAACCATGTAGGCAAATTATGTCTTTGTACTTCTAAGAGCTGCTTCTTGGTTTTCTCCATCTGACAGTGCAAATGAAGTTAGCTATGAGACACAGTAACAGCTGAAATCTGATAGACAGGTGTGACTTATGTCTGGGAGGAACTGGAACCCAAACAAATAGAAATTTAGTTTGGATTGACCAGTAGTGTTGCTCACCAAAAAGTGCAAAAAAGCATGAGTTGATTCTCAGCAAATTATTGGGGCGTTAGCTTAGAAATCACAACACTAAGCTTTCTCTGTTTTCATAGCATTTTGAGGTTTGTTTGTTGTTTTGTTTTTTTTTAATGAAAGTGAGATTATCAATCCAGGATTTTAATGAAAAAATACCAAATACCAGAATAAAGTCGTGACAGCGACAATAATAATAGACACAGTTTATCTCAAGACACAGCTAATGCTACAAAAGCTGTGAACTGAAATGGCACAGATAGGATAAACCTGACCAAGCAGCAGAGACCTGCACGGTAGATACCCTCCAAGATAGTAGTTATAAACAATGGAAAGAAACACACACTTCTAGAGTTTAATTTGCCTTTCTCAAAGACCATTGCTGCACCCTGAGCATGCCAATATGTATTCACTGATATAAAAGAACATAGTGGGAGTAGTTTACAAGGTAGGTGAGATGAAACTGAACCCAAGTGACTTTTGCTTTTCCTTTGTCTCCGATTATTTGAGATAAATTTTAGGAAAGGTATATCTGATTTAAACCGATGAGCAACTTCTCAAAATTCGCCCACTTTGAGGCATATCAAAAGTTGATCACCTGAGGAAAAAAACAGCACTTAAAACCACCCTTGAAAGTACACAGCACTGCGACCAGTTCTTGATGTTGCAAATCAAGTTGCATTTGAAATCCATGACACAGACTTTCATCCCTCCCCTCCCTTCTCCAGCAACAGGAAGAACTCGTCTTTCCAAAAAGCTGGATTCTAAACTATGCCTCGGGCTGCAGTGAGTCAAGGTTTCGTATGGGATTGGTTGAGCGGTTGTTTCTTTTTTGCCTTGTGGTTTTTGTTTTTTCTTCCCCTAAAAAACTACCAAAGGGATTTGGGGTGGACTTAAAGTGTAGAAAAGTTAACCATATTTTATAACTGGTAAGAGAGAGGAAAACTTTTACTAAGTAATACCTGCTCTGTACATAGTACTTATTTGTGCAGTATTGGACGTTACAATTGGTTATAATTTCTTTTATTGCCAAAGTTTTGGTTGGTTTGGTTTTTTTGGGTTTTTTTGAAAGGGCAAGCACTTTCGGCTTATAATGTTAGTTCCAGACATTCTTTGAGCTTGGTTTACGCTCTACCAGTAAGCTTTTATTATATTTTTTAGCTTTTTAAAAAGTTCATATTGCTAAAGTGCATTTAGTTGCCTGGCAGAGCGTGCCTTTAACTCATAATCAAGAACAACAATGTGGCAGCAAAGATAGAAGCAAAATTAAAACAAAGTCATGGAAAACATGTAGTGATCTGGTTTCTAGAAAATGTTTAATTGCCTCTGTTTGAGACAGAGCCTCTTATAGCAATGGATCATCAGTGCAGTTAAAGTAATACTGTACATGCTAGCCATTACAAAAAAGCCAGACAATTGAAAGTCTCCCTTATCACTCAGGTGTTCAGTGTAGCCAAGCCTCCTACACCCTGTTTCATATGTGTGGTTTTTCACCTGGCAATCAAAAGTGCTAATTTATGAGCGCTAGTATCTTTCAGACATGCTCTAACTTTGGCAGAGAGAAGTTACTTGGCTTGTCCTAGATCTAACAAGGAGTCAGTGGCACTCAGATATGTAACTCGGGAGTTTTAAATCAAGTTCTTTGATTTCATCACAAGACAGCATTCTTTACCCACTATATATTGTCTCAATGTTAATTAAAGAGTATACTGTGTAATTCTACAACCTATACACAGCTAGACAAGAATTATTTTTTGAGATCATGATTCAAAAGCTTATGATTATTCATTTTACTTCCCTTTTGTGTTAAGAAACTGAAGCAACACTAAAACTTAGCCAAATGTTTTTCATATATATAAAAATACACATATTATATATATTAAGACTCCGAGAAGTACATTTGAAATCTTTATGCAAATAAAAATATAATTTCATACATGTTTCTACTCTTGAAAAAGTCCCGAGATAAAACAGAACAAAAATGCTTCATAGTATTAGAAGGAAGAATAAAACAAACAAACACCTGGATACACTTTGTAGATCGTATCATTAACTTGTGAGGTGTGTCTTTTGTTTACCAGTGATTTGGTCTAGAAAGTCTAGATTGCAAACTCTTTTTATATAGGACTTAAACATAATTTATGATTGAATATGTGCAAAATTAAAAGGAAACAGTAGCACAGTATTGCAATATTTGTATTACAAATAAAGTCAAAATGCTAATTAATCATATTTCTCTTCCTAGCTAGCCTCTCTGTTGACCACACAGGGAAACACAAGTTGCAGTGCACAAATATGAGTCACCATCCATGCATTCGTATCCTGCCAACCAGCTGTGTGCAGCAAAACCTTAACTATAACTTAGATGCTAAGGGACACAGTTGTAAAAATTGTTAGGGTTTTAGCATCAGTAGAGGAACTACATTTTCCCACCTCAATCCTCTCCTTAAAATACCATTCAAACTACATCCAAACCCAAGCTAAAACTGTCCTTATCAAGATCAAAAGCCTAAAATACTGTTCACTCAACATTAAACTTTTGACATAAAACAATTTTTATTTGTTACTATAAATAAAATATATGATGATCAAAAGAGATTTTTTTACAAAACTTCTGAAAAAAAATCAAACCACTTTATTCCCACTAGTTAACACTTACCAGTGATTTCCATTTATTTCTCCCATGGGTATTCAGGTGAGTGACCTAGTGGCCAAATGACAAAATATTACCTGGAAATGTTCAATCCCTTCTGCTGGAAGTATTTTATTTCGCATATGTAAGTAAAATTTCACAGATCAGAGACTGAAACTCACATATCTTATTTTCTAGGCCAGTGGCTCTGGAATCATTTATTACTTGTAAGTTATTCTATAAAAAACACAACAGTTTCAACAGCAATGTCTGAGGGAGGTCAAATTCTGTAAATTTATTGGCAAGGACAGTAAAAATTAACGATAAATCACCATTCAAAACACTGAACTAGGCATGAAGTAGAATAATATTTTAAACTCACATATCTTATTTTCTAGGCCAGTGGCTCTGGAATCATTTATTACTTGTAAGTTATTCTTTAAAAAACACAACAGTTTCAACAGCAATGTCTGAGGGAGGTCAAATTCTGTAAATTTATTGGCAAGGACAGTAAAAATTAACGATAAATCACCATTCAAAACACTGAACTAGGCATGAAGTAGAATAATATTTTATGTGACTATAGCAAACATTTGAACTGCTTTACAAGCAGATTATGCTTTAAAAGTATCAAAGGCTTAAGGGTAAGTTGGAAGGTGCAATGCCACTTTTCAATAGTTTTAAAAGGCATCATGTTGAAGCTTAGTTGCCTTACTCCTGTTTAAGCATTTTAATCCTGAAACATTATACCTCTGAAGCAGTCTTAGAAGAACCCTAACAATTTTGTGTATGGGCAACACACCCAGGCCACCTGAAATAACAAAAAAGTAGGGAGCTTTTTTCCAAAGATTTGTTTGTGTTGGAATCCTAGGAAGCACGACCAGCACATCCACTACGTTCAGGAGATTACATAAAATCTTACCAATTTTCAAAGCTGTTCACCTTAACCAATATGGAAGTGCAAACAGTTCCATGGTCAGCATTTAAGCATGGACTTTACAAATAGTTCAATAACAACTTTGGCCTAAAAAACAAGAAGGGGAAAAAAAAAAAAGAAAGAGAGATAAAAACATCTGCAGCACCTGGTTCCTAGAGTTTCTTCAAATTATAGTTCCTGTAACTTTTTGTATTACTAGCAGATTCAACCAGTCTGAGAATACTTTCCTTGCTAAATTCATTGAGGTCATATTACCCACTTCCCCTACACCAAGAATCTTGGTACAGTTAAACAGACCTACCCTCCCATTTTCCTTCCTGAGGAGTACAAGAATTTGGATATGAAACAGTACTAAGTTCAGGAAAGCTATCTGAAGTTGAAGTACGCAAGGAAACAAGGAAGTTTCGTACAGTTTATGTCAGCTGTAGTAGCCTGGAACATTATAAACAAGCCACACTTGGCTTGGGATAATTTTGATACATCTCTGACAAACTGTGCATAGGGTGGCATAGAAAAAAGTGCTGGATGAGCACAATAACTCACTTGTTCCAGTTCAACACTGTGTACATTTCTATGTGAAATAAATAATGCAACACAGGTACCATATTCTGCCCATTCACAGCTGCAGCCTCAGTTGCCATCGGCCTTTCGCCTTTGTTTCCTGCAACCCTGGCAGTTACATCGGGTATGGAAATTGTTTTGGGGAACTTCACATGTCCTTTTATACATTTGTCATTGCCTAACTCAACATGCTGTGAGCTATGCTCAACTGGAAAAGACATCCTAACAAACAGAGAGAGAAATCACTTCTCAACAGCGGAAATAAAACCATTGGTGTTAGACCTTTAAAATAGTGCACTCACTTAGCAAGAACAACACAGGAATTCCTGGGACCCATCCTCTATAACCTCATCACAATTTTGTTAGCGAAGGCTGAAGTGTGGATTTATATCGGGATCTTTGAAGGGCTCTTTGAACTCAGGCATACCACAGTCATCTCACTTTCCTCCTGGGTACTGATAAATATTCTACAGAGCTTTCAGTAACTGTTATTTAAAGATGGATGCACACGTGTCAATGTAAAGGGGAAATTGAAGAGCTTTCTCCTTACCCTGATCAACATCTTAACAAAAAGGACCTATACATTATGGATTTCATACCTGTACAACCATATATGGTGGCATTGTATTATAAAACTTGTAGGGGTTTTTTGGTTGTAGTCAGACTCAAGTTACGGAGAAAACATTCTAGCATCTATTAACATTTTGGCATTGCTGGATTACTTATTAACAACTTGTTGCCTTAATCCCAAAACACACATTGTTTAAACGAATTACCTGTGAAAGTCAAAGACCCATCTTCCACAGAACCTATACACAAAAGCAACTATTATGATATTTATCTAGCTGGGTTAACCACTTATCATTGCTTACCGCTAATAATACTGAAATCATTTCAGTTGTGACTTTGGTAAAAGAAACCAAAGTCTGAGTCCTTTGTAACAATATCATTATCATTAATATAATTGAATTCAACCTTGCATCTGGCCACAGCATAGTTCAATAGATTTTGATATTAAAAGCTTCAAGTATTTCACTTTTCAAATCACCCACCCTGCCAATTTTCTGGAAATTCAAATTTGCCGGTGAATCAAATGTTTGCAATCCCTGCTTGAGTCACTAACTTAGACCAAGCAAACATTTAAGTCCATATATTAAGAAAAAGCCTTCACATTTTGTAAAAATTTACTCTCACTTAGCTACAGTTTTAGAGAATTGTCTAATAGAATCATAGAATGGTTTGGGTTGGAAGGGACATTTAAAGGTCATCTAGTCCAACCCCTCTGCAATGAGCAGGGACATCTTCAGTGAGATCAGGTTGCTCAGAGCCCTGTCCAACCTGACCTTGGATGAATAGGTCATTATAAAATGAGTTACACGTGTAAAAACATGGACATAACATTATATATGAAATGGAGGCTATGCTAACTCAATAGGCTTTAGGTCCTAGGCCTCAAATCCAGGAAAGCATGACCGCTTTAGCCCTGCTTTATCAATGATCTCCCTAACACATTTCAAGTTAATCAAGTGTTTATATGCTTTACTAGATCAGGGTGCTCAGATTTCCTTTTCGTTACTGAGCTTAAACACAGTTCATGACGTTGCCCAGGGGACAGCAGTCTGGAACACTCACCTTTTGACCACAGCAATGAAGTGTGAAATCTTCCATATTTACTCACAAAAATCTCCCAGTGAAAATTATATCAGGACTACTGACTGCTCTTCAATCTGGTTTTCAAAATGCTAAATTAAGAAATTAATTTTACAATTAAACATTACACTGGCAAGGACATTATTAGAATCTGATGCAATTATTGGGTTCAGGTGAAGCCTTGGCTCCACACCAGAATGAGTAAGAAAACTTCCAACAGTGAAGTTGCATTATCTTACATTAACCGGACTGCTTCCTAAGAATGCAAGGCTACCTACAATAATAATGACCTCTTACTCATCATATGCTCTGCTATGACTTCTTTTGATCCACTTTACTGCTTGTAAACTTTCAACCCTGAAACATCTGTGTGAAGATCCACTGTCAATTACTGGAAAGTCACGCTACTTTACGAAGCGCCTACACAGTAATTTTCAAAACCAGTAAAAGCTCATAGGAGATGTAGTCCTTCACAGTGAGGTTGAATGTGGCACTCTATTTATGACTGACAGATGGAGAGGAGGAAAGGTATGAATCCTAGAAGGATGCAGCAGGCAGGATTTTGAAGTGGTCTATGAATTCTTGCAATCAGAAGTTCTGCAAAAACAAGGGGATGAAAATAAGCTGAGGTTGAGTCTCATATTATTTTAGCAGCATAGACATCAAGATGCAAGATCTTGGATTGTTTCTAGTGAGTAATTCGAGATTCTGCAACTTGATCTACTGTGAAATTTCATGAGCAGAGAAATCCAGGAGAGAACTTAATAAGAGACTACAGAATGCTGTTTAAGCTACAACAAAGTGTTAAGATTTTATCTTTCTAACATCTGAGAAAGAATGGTGTAAATTAATTATTTGCCACAACAGCATGAAATTATAGCTTTCTGTAGCATACAATCTTAAATTATGCTACAAGGCCAGACCATTTTATTGTGTGGTTGATATCCTGTTGGAAAAAATCCAAACAATATTTCTCTTCTTTGCTCAGCAAAACCATTATGTTGATTGAATCGGAGCCAATATGTACACTCACGAGCTATCTTGCCTTAACCTTATTTGTAATTTAGTTAGGACAGAACCGCATTTACAATGCTCTGGATAAGCTACAGCAAGGGCCTCATTTTAAGGCTGGTATTTTAGGGGTTGTAAGTCCACTTAAAGCTGGCTGTCTCCAAATGAAACGTTGTTCTGATTCTGAAGACAAGATAAACCTTTCCACAGAAAATTTGGTGGAGGAAAAGCAGCACTATCTTTGGTTGGGAGAAAAAAATAATAATGGCTTTAGATATTTATTAGTATTTTCTAAAATCTCTAAACCAGAATTCCAGTAAGTACTCAGTTCGATTGTTCTGGCTGAGGCATCTGAAGGAAAACTACTAGACTTCAACATTTACTGCTATATTCCTATTCCTGATCCAAATACACATTTAAAATTTATTTAACCCTTCACCCTGGGTGCAGACATGCAATCCTGAAGGACAACTCTATTTGAGTTAGCATAGGAACTAAATTGCCACTTGTCACTGTTCAAGCCAACAGAAATGCTGTCAACAATGTGTTACAGCAGAATCGAGCCATAGATTCTTTCATACTCTGTTAATATGGATGCTATCAATGACTATCTTCATATGATAGGCCATTTTATGTCACTACAAGCAAATAAACGCTAAAACAAATACAAAGTCATAAATATACACTCAGGTAATTACATCAACACACCTTACTGATGGCCACATGCTATTTCAGAAAAACTATTAGAGAAAATACTAACATGATAGTATACGGCTCTTCAACTAAATCAGAGTCCCAAGAAACTTCTGCAAGCTAATCCAAAATTAATCATTTACATTACAGTAAAATGCTGTCCCTTCATCTAAACACTAATGAGCTTCTGGTAGCTTACACAATTGTCAAACTTCTGACTCTCATAAGACATCTCCACATGGCAAGGTCAGCTAGAGAGATTAACAACTAATCCATTAATCCACTAGTTTCATACCAATCCATCGCGGAGGTCCTTATAGAAAAAGCTGGGCACAGCTCTACATCCTGAAGACAATGTGCAGACTTCTATGAAGCCCACGTTCTCCTACTTAACAGAAACACAGTTTGACACTCCGCATATTTTATGGAGCCCAGACTTCTCCTAAGTGTGTATAATAAAATTAACATCAAATAAACACACAGAAGAGAATAGTGCATGAACCATTAAAATTATTTTCTGCCTTTAAAAAAAAAAACAACCTGCAGTGAACCAAAAGCTTTACATACTTTAGAATATGGAAATATCCTATAAACAGCATTAAGAGAACATTCTAGTAAGTCATGGCAGTGGCCTTGCTAGAGCGTTTATTTGTCTTTAGAGCTGCATTAGATGTCTTTGTTTTATTTACATATTAGAATAAATAGGAAAATAAACTGTTAAATAAATGCAGCATTAAAAATTAACAGTTTTTACTCTGTATGCCCTATGACAAATATTAGACTGCAGAAAGTCAGGTACTCTTAACAGATGTTCATTAACTAATATAATGATAACCCATGTTGTATATTACATACTCATAAATGTTTGGCACTTGATTTATACATTGTTACAGAAGTAACAAGAACAGACCCATCACGGACACTGTGGAGCCTAGATATCTTAGTGATAGGAGAAGTGAAATGCATCAGATCAGCTTTTGCACCCACCGTTTGTGATAAACTGATGAATATACTCATATACTCATACTAGCTTTTGTCTATTTTGTCAGCTTAAACGATGCACCTTCGAGTATTAAAATGGGCTTCCACTTGTATTTAAATCTGTAGTACACAGCGGTCCCAATTTTAGTTATTTTTAGCTGCTACTATAATAAAATGATAGAATTGGCTTGAAGATTCATACATTGCTCTTTAAAGCATTTTTTTCTTTCTTTTCGTTCTGATGAAGAATAGTTTTATGTTCATGACTTTACAGCGTAAACTGAAAAATTAAACTCGATTGTAAAATGTCCTTTGCACTGCTTTAACAATAGGTGAATGTGGGGTACTTTGTGAAAGTCTAAATAAGTGAGACTTCATAAATTCATATCATAAATTACTGACAAACACAAACCAAATAATCTATTAACTACTGTAAGCTGTTGTGGTCTTGTTAGCATTTGGCATTATCTAGAAAGAACAGTCATAGGCATATTGTATAAACTGATTCAGTCAAAGTAAGGGTACAAGTAATATTTTAAGTATAACCTTGACACGAGGTAGTTAGTATTTTTCACTATTTGATCTGAAGAAATTTATTATTAAGATGAGAAGCAGAATCAATATATTAGAATACTTACGTGCCAGAAGGTGCCTTAGTGGGTTTTTTACCATTTAAATTTTAAAATATGTAATATATTTTTTAATATTGTGTAATTTCTAAAGGATAACAATATATTTCTTAAAGTGATACAACTGTGATAACAGGAAAAAAAAGTCTTATTTCTTTCTGCTTTCTCCTTTACACCATTAATCACAGAATTGTTGAGATTGGAAGGGACCTCTGGAAATCGTCTAGTCCAACTCCCTTGTTCAAAACAGGGCCAGCTAGAGCAAGTTGCTCTAGTTGTCTCCAGGTTGTCTCCAGTCAGGTTTTGAGTATCTCCAAGGATAAAGCCTCCATAATATCTCTGGGCAACCTGTTCCAGGGTTTGATCACTCTCACTTCAAAAATTTCTGTCTCATGTTTAAATGGAATTTCCTGTATTTTAATTTGTGCCCATTGCCTCTTCTCCTGTCACTGGGCACTACTGGGAAGGGTCTGCTCTGTCTTTATCTCTCCACCCATCAGGTATTTACAGACAATGATAAGATCTCCCCTGAGCTTTCTCTCCTCCACGCCGAACAGTCCCAGCTCTCTCAGCTTCTCTTTGTCTGTCAGGTGGTCCAATCCCTTAATCATCTTTGTGGCCCTTCACTGAGCTTGCTCCAGTATGTCCATGTCACACTTTTACTGGGGTGCCCAGGACCGGGCATAGCACTCCAGATGTGGTCTCAACCAGTGCTGAGTACAGGGGAAGGATCGCTTCCCTCAACTTGCTGGCCAATGCCATTTCTCAAGCAGCCCAGGAGGCTGCTGGACACCTTTGCCACATCCATTGCCTTTCTAGGTGACTGAGGTGAGGCTGACTGGCCTGTAGTTCTCCAGATCCACCTTCTTGCCCTTCTTGAAGATAGGATTGACATTTGCTTTCTTCTAGTCCTCAGGAACCTCCCTTGATCACCACAACCTCTCAAAGATAATTGAGAGTACCCTTACAATGATATTTGCCACCTCCCTCAGCATTCACAGGTGCACCCGATCAGATCCCATAGACTTCTGTATGTCATTTGTTTAGATATTCCCTAAACTGATCCTCCTCCACCAAGGTTGTCTTTCTTGTTCCAGATTTTCAAGGCCAAGTGCCGGGTCCTGCACTTCGGCCACAACAACCCCATGCAGCGCTACAGGCTTGGGGAAGAGTGGCTGGAAAGCTGCCTGTCGGAAAAGGACCTGGGGGTGCTGGTTTAGATTGGACATGAGGAAAAATTTCTTTACTGAAAGAGTGGTGAAACATTGGAACAGGCTGCCCAGGGAAGTGGTTGAGTGACCATCCCTGGAGGTATTTAAAAGACGAGTAGATGAGGCACTTAGGGACATGGTTTAGTGGGTGGTGGTGTTGGGTTGATGGTTGGACTCAATGATCTTAGAGGTCTTTTCCAACCTCAATGATTCAATGATTCTGTGATTCTATGATTCCCACTGGACTCTGGGACCTGTGATTGCTGAGGTCAATCAGCAGATTGCCAGAAAAAAAAAAGAAGAAGTGAGGAAGGCATTGAGTACCTTGGCCTTTTCTGTGCCCATTGTCACCAAGCCCCTGCCCCATGTGGCAGTGGACCCACATTTGTCCTAATTTCCCTTTTGCTGATGATATACCTACAGAAGCCCTTCTTGTTGGCCTTCACATCCCTTGCCAGTTTCAACTCCAGATAGGCTTTGGCTTTCCTAATCCCATATCCCTGCACACTTGGACAGTGTTTCTATATTCCACTAGGGTCACCTGCTCCTGCTGCCCCCTTTTGCACACTTCCTTTTTGTATTTAATTTTAGTCAGGGGTTCCTTGTTCATCTGTGCAGGCTTTCTGCTACTCCTACTTGACTTTCTGCTCATTGGGATGGACCATCCTCGAGCTTGGAGGAAGCAATCCTTGAAAATCACCATCTCTCCTGGACCCCTCTTCTCTCCATGACCATATTCCACGCGATTTTTCCAAGCAAGTTCCTGAACAGGACAAAATCTGCTCTCCTGAAGTTCAGGGTTGTGATCCTGCTATTTGTTCCCTCCTCTAAGGATCCTGAACTCCACCGTCCCATGGTCATTGCAGGCAAAGCTGCCCCCAACCTTCACGTCCCTGACCAGTTCTCCCTTGTTTGTACATATCAGGTCCAGCAAAGAGCCTCCCTTTGCCAGCTCCTCTACCAGCTGTGTCAGGAAGTTACCAATGCTCTCCAGAAACTCCCTTGACTGCTTGCGCCCTGCTGTGCTGCCCTTCCAGCAGATTTCAGGGTGGTTCAGGTCTCCCTGTGAGACCAGGGCCTGCAAGTATAAGGCTTCTTCCAGCTGCCTGAAGAATGTCACACACTTCTGCCTGATCAGGTGGTCTGTAGCAGATGTCCACCACAACATTGCCCACCTTGGTCTCCGTTTTTAATCTTAACTCATTAGGTCTCAGCTGGCTAATCATTGGTCCTCAGGCAAAACTTCATGCATTCCTCCTGCTCTCTCCCTTCCTCGCCGTCCCAGCCTGTGCTTCCTAAAAAGCCTGTATCCATCCACTGCAGCACTCCAGCGATGTAAGCTATCCCACTACATCTCTGCGGTCCCAATGACATCATAGCCCTGCAACCGCACACAGGCCTTGAATTCCTTCCACATTAAGCCAAGAATTGTTTTAAAGTCTGTTATAATTAGCATCTTTAAAATAACCCAGTAATACTGTTGCCCAAAAGAATAATCACATACACAAAAGAACTCCTTCAAAAACAAAAGAGGAGGAAAAGAAGAAACAATCCTGTGAGTTTTATTGGTATTGAGGTACAGTCCCATTACAATTGGCTAAATAAGACATTTTGGTTTTTTTACTAAAATGCAACATATAAAATCCATATTAAAAAGCTGATTGGTCAGTTAGCTGTAAATACAAAACCTGTTCACAAAAATTAAAAAAAAAAAGCAGCCTGTTTTGGACATACAACTACATATAACTTCATATTTATGGCCCAGTTCACTCAGGACCATAAGAATAGTTTTGTTTTCTGTACTAGAACTGCTTTCTGCACAAGGATCCAATACAAGGGTTGTTCTTGGGCTTATAAATTACCACAGGCGAAGACGCATGTGACTGACAAGATACAGGTCTCTTACTCTTCTTCATGGTAAGAACATTGTCTTCCTTTGGAGGAGGCACATGTACAGGTTTCCAAGGAATGGGGTTACAATATGCTGGAGCTGGATACGAATTTCCATTAGCACACCCTAGAACATTTAGAAAATACACGTAACTAAAAAGGAATATTTACACTTCGAGCTTTACAATGCAAGCGGTTATAATAATCACCTGGACTAACAAAGACACAACAGCATCTTCAGAGGAAGGCAGCGTAAGCACATCACAAAATTTAAATGATTCAAAGAAATAAAACTTCCACTTTTTTTTTTTTTAACCAATAACTGGCATATTCTTCATCACTGTTTAAAATAATAAGCAGGGCGAATGCTGTGTAACATTCAGAATGTTTCGTATACTTAAAAGCTGTAAATGTCTATGAATTGGCTACTTTGCATTATTTCAACGTATTTATAAATAAAACTTCCTGTCACCACATATGCAAAGCTCACATATTTCTCCATCTTTGCTTAACTGTTATTCTTCATTTTATTGAGGAGGAAAATACACTAATTATCCACATATACATTAACAATCTGCAATTACAATCTGCAATTAATAACCTAGGGCCCATAAAGCAATATCAGAAAACTTAAAATGCAACAGAAGGAACATGTTGCCTTATCAGTCATTTGTCTGTAGTGAAATTTCAGTGCATACATCACGTGGTTGGGTAAAACAAAGTCTGTAATATATTCTAGTACATGAACACAACTGAGTAGAGAAATATTTTTCAAAAATCACTTAAGTGATTGCAGCTGTGGGGAAGTAATGGAGGTCCAAAACAAAACATGAAGGCAAAGCATATCACCATCTATAAACAGATGTAAGCAAAAGAGCAAAGGTCATTCACCTGCTTTACATATTTTCTTAAACATTCAGAGCCTGGAATTTAGGTCCTAAAATATTTTCTGTGGTGAATTCAAGTAACAACAATGATTTTAATTCTGTGAAAAAATAAAGGCAAAAGTATATATATGTTTTTAAAGAAAATTTAATTAAGCACTCAAACGTAAAATGCAATACTATTTCTAACTGCTCTTCTGCTTTTGTACCACGTGGGATGACAAAAAAAAAACAAAAATAAAGTGAGACTCACAAAACAGCACACTGTCAACAGCAGTCTCTTTAACACTTCCCTTTAAAACAAAAAAGGAATAGGATTAGAGACGCCAAGAAGGTGTGATGCAGGTGTAAAGCTAAATGGAAAGGAAACCTTAGCTCAGAACACACCTTTAAACTTTAAAACAAAAAAGGAATAGGATTAGAGACGCCAAGAAGGTGTGATGCAGGTGTAAAGCTAAATCAACAGGGGTTGATTCCCACGTCTCCTTTTTCAGACAGCACTTCTGTCAGCCTCTTACTAATCTTTGCGTCTCAAAAAACCACCTCTTTTCTAAGGGGGATTCAGGTGCAATAAGGTGGCACACACCTTCTGTAACACAAACACTAACTTTACAAGGATGCTAACATAACTGATCTGCTTCACAGGAACCAGTAATTGGCTCTACTGATTCCTATGCCTGATAAGGAAAGTGAGATCAAAATCAGTTATAATTTGGTATGCCACATTATTCTCTCAAATAACATCATTTTCCTCCCAAATAACATGAAGGGCTACAAAAAATGTACAAAGGGTCTCAGAGTAAAAGCTTCTTTGACTTATTCCACATGAGATATTCATTCCCATGTGCCAAAATTAGATACTGGATGAAAATCTAAAATGGGGTTCATTTTACATTAAAAGATTAGAGGGAAAGAACCACAACCTAAGTCACTACATATGTGTAGTAGAAGTACAAACCTGTAGACTTCCCACGTGGTAAGCCATAACCATTTAAAACAGGGCGTGGTTTATTTCTAGCATTATGTAACCATTCCTTAAAGATCTTCTCTGATTTTGCTTTCTTCTCCTGTAGCTCAGCTTCCCTTTCTTTTTCTTTTTCCTAAAAATAAAAAAATCTAAGATACTTATAGACAAAGCCCTGTGCAATATACACAAAATGGTAAATAAATCTTTTGCAGATTCCCAGACTGCTGAATATATTTCAGATATGTTTTCAAATAGAAATACGTTTTCCTGACAATAGAGAAGTTGCATTTTTTTTCTTTAAGTCTGAAAAAAAAGAATAATCAACCTCTGCATTAATCCAGTGTTTCTCTGAGAAAAAGCTCTCAGAAACCTTTTGGAAGACTACATGTAGAAGATATTCTGAACATAATTGGCAGATGACCAGGGCCTACTGTGCTGCAGTTAGCCTAAAGAGGTTATTGCATCAGGGACAGCCATTCACTCTTCTCATTTACCCATATTCGTACAGCCCTGTATCAGCCATGACTGGCTTGCCTCCAAGCCCGGAGCAGGCTGGGGGAACCATTAATCAGAAGTAAGAGTAAAAACAGTGTGTTTAGGCATGGCATTTGGATTTAAACTAAGTTTAATTGATACTGTGAACATGGCTTATAAGAACCTACATAATGAAGACATGACTAAAAGAATGCATGTGGTTTAAATCTGTCTGATGACTTTCATTTTCTTGGGTTTCAAGGTCCTTGTGCTATGCATTTTAGAGGCTCAGCAGAGACACAGAATCAGTTTGTTAAGCAGGGAAAACACCACCAGTACAGAATCTTTAAGCGTGGTTTAATTATATGGGAAATTTTGAAAGACTGCAAAATTAAGGTCATTAAGGCCGGAAAATTGATCTGCTACAGTTTACAGTATTTTGAAGTTAATCCAAAGAAATTATTATATGTACTTGTGACATACTTACAAATGTGTTCTGCACTTTAAGAACAACTGCTGTAATTACAGGGGGAATATAGATAAATTCTTCTCACCACAATCCTCCCCCACACTTAGCTACAACAGTAGTGTAGTACTCCTATAATATAAATTATTCTACTGAAAAATTATACTGTAGTGTTAATTAAATTAAAATACAACCAAGCAACTTCACAGATAAGACATCTGGTCACACACTTCATAGTTTTCAGGCATAAACATTATCAATATGTGATATTTCCAAGGAATTCTGGATGATTCCTGCAAGCGTAGCCTTGTTAGAGCATTTGTTCTAGTGAACTAGAGGACCTCAAAGCCCATACTTTAGGAAGCTTACAACAGGTAAGAGGTTTTCTGAAACTCACTATAAAAATACATAGGTGATTAATTAATAAGAAATAACATCAAAATTAGAACTCCCAGCATCAGACTGGTACAGACAAATATGAAGAAAAATGCTTTTAATTAGAAATATGTGCAAGTATAATGGTAATATCATGATAATAGTGGTGCTGGGAGAAAAATGCCCAGAATGCTGTCTATTTTCTATCTGAGTCACTCTGCAAAGGACTGAGTAATTAAGGTACACTGTCTGCTTTGCATTTCTCTTTCCCCTCTCATATCACAATTGCAGTGGGTTTGCAAAGACTATTAACAAAAATGTGTTAATATGCATCTTGCTTTGCTGACCATACCTCAATGTCTTCAATGCACTAACATTACAACTTTTGAAAGTTTTTTTCATGTACGACACTGCCATTTGACAAATTCTAATCAATTCAATCAAACAATATATTTAATATAAGTCACAGATTAGGTAATCCCATCCAAATAAATGATTAGTTGATTAATACCTTCTCTTTCTTCTTCTTTTCTGCCTCTTCAGCTCTCTTCTTCTTTAACCATTCTTTATACTTTACCTCGGCCTTTTCTTGTAACTGCATTTTTTCTAGTTCCTTTGTGGCTTTTTCTGCCATTTCTTTGCTCAGCTTTTGTTCCCTTTCCCTTCTTTCCTACATGAAACAGATCAAAGAAACAGAATAGAAACTTTTCAGTATATTTCAATGGGCAATTCTTTTGAGGGATACAGTTAATTTTATTACATAATTACAAATAAAATTATCATAAACCTGAAAAAAATACCATATTGCGAGCTCTTTGAAGACAGAACCTATTCTTCCCTAGGTTCCAGATAAAATAGTTTTAAACATATAAACTTGTCAGAAAATATGATAAAAAATTTACTTTCAGCACTCCTTATGCTATTATATTTACCACTCTGTTCTATTTATTCAGACATTTTTTTAAAACAGTTCAGACACTTCTCAATATTTCTGGGAAAGAAATACATGTTGCAATTCTTGACAATGGTGTGTTAGTTTTACTTTTCAGTGAATCCAGAGCACACTACAGTTCCAAATGGAAGTCGGGCAAACTGCTGCCTTCGAAGACTCATTGAGATATACAGATTGTTCAGCACACTTAAGCACAAACTGATATGAAAATAAGAAGTTCACATGAGAATCCAGTTCACGTTTTGTGGTATTCTCTACATTTTTTTATATTCTTTAGTTTATTTGTATATGGACTTCTATGAACTAATCTACACATTTCTCCTCTTCAAATGATGAAAGGGAAAATGAGAAAACTTTCTAAGGTAGGCAAAAAGTGGTAACTGAGTGTGAAGTGAAATTGCTACCTGTATAATCTGGAAGATACAACACACAGAGGCATCGTTCACTTCTACGTCTTTTCAGTGCGTGTGTATCTAACAGTACTCAACAATGTTTTGAGGACCATTCTCTAAGCTAACAAGCACGTAGCGATGGCCTTTTCTGGATCTGGAGAGGGAGGTATTTGCATTTGAAGACTAACAATAGCTGTCACTTCCCTTCCCTGTAACCTTTATGAAATGTCTGGAATTCTACTGATTCAGTACTACTTCTGCTTAGCTTGCTTAGCTCTGAAGAACCTGCATATACACGTAGAGGCAAAAATCTTTACCAGACAAGCTGTGCACATGACTTGGAGGAGAGGCAGAAGACTTGAGATCAAACAGTTTCCACTTAGAATCATAGAATCATTAAGGTTGGAAAAGACCTCTAAGATCATCGAGTCCAACCGTCAACCCAACACCCCCATGCCCACTAAACCATGTCCCTAAGCGCCTCATCTACACGTCTTTTAAATACTTACAGGGATGGTGACTCAACCACTTCCCTGGGCAGCCTGTTCCAATGTTTAACCACTCTTTCAGTAAAGAAGTTTTTCCTCATGTCCAATCTAAACCTCCCCTGGCGCAACTTGAGGCCATTAAAGGCCACTTCATAGAAAAGAACTGCTGAATAAAAACGCTGGTTTTCTTTTAAGGAATCTTTTTCTTGTATGCTCCTCTGCATACTCCTCTTGAACACAGGAGATGTGTAGTTTAGCAGGAACTTATGCTGACTCAGAATTATTATAGTTGGAAGTATGGATGTCAAATGCCTAGAACTACAGCTGCAAAGTATAATAAACTGGGTCTGTCTTTTTTATATAAAAGAGGAAAAACACATTTACAAGTAGAGCAGGAATATACTTCCCTTCCCATTTTACCTCTTGTAAGGACAAAAAGGCAGAAAGCTAGAGCTCCGCCCTGCTCCACCCATGGGCCCCTCCCCCCTCCTTTTTTCCAGATTTATTGCACTTTTGGAAAATCCAGTTATGCAAAAAGCAGAAGCCATAATACTGCAGCTGGGGACCAGCACAATTCTCTCAGTCTGGTCTAAACAGAATATCTGCTGGTTCAATCCTTGTCCTCCATACCAAAATTTACCAGTAATCCAATATAGTAGCATCATACAGAATAAAAACTTTAGCTTATATTGCCCTGCAAAACACTAACTCATTTCTACCATTTATTGGATGAGATGACGAGGTGTAAAAACAGGGCCAATAAAGAGAAAATGCACTGCTTTCAGGTTAAAACATTTGCCAATTTTTTGCAAGACTGGATAATAAACACTTTCACATTTGAATCCTTATCTACACTATATGAAATTGTCTCGATAAAGAAATCATTCTAAGGATAATCATAGCTTACTCTTGGCATTCATTTTTTCTGAGCATGTCACCATGCTAAATTGCAGACTTCTTATCAGAAGAAGCCAGTTTACAGAATTGCTTGAGGTAGTGGTGTGCCCCTCTCTGTGTTCGCCAACACTAGAAGCATTACTACAATTTTAACATCGGCAGCTAAATTATGCGTTAACTCTGGGGGTTTTTTCCCCCTTTTACAAGCTATCCCTTATTAACTGTATTTACCACAGTCTCTGAGGTGGATGTTTCTTCACCTAAACCATGATGATACTTTCAGTACCACTGTTTTGGTATACTCTTGTCAAATATTCTAATCTGACAACAAAGAGTTATTTGTGTACACACTGCACACAATTTCACAAAACAATTAGTTACTAACTATGTTTTCTCCTTGGTTTGGTGTTTTTTTTTTTTTTAACTTCATTTCACTTCTAATACATTCTAGTGAACGTCAGCTGTATCTGTTCAGCAGTGTAGGGAAAATGGTCAGATATGAATAGACTCCGATTTCAAGGCATATTCTGGAATGTAGAACTCCATAGAACTACAAAATAATGGAAGTCTTATTAATATGATTTTACAACACTGTTTGTAAGGCCTGTAAATGTGATAAAATTACTATTTACAACTAAGACCAACGAAAAAAAAAATTTCATTCTGGGAAAAAAAGAAGTTGAGATTCTGAAATGTTTTCCTACTAGTGAAGAATGGAAACAAGATCTTTCTTAGCATGAAACAAACCCTTCCATGCTTAACTATGTTAAAAAGGAAAAATAATCTATTTTTGGCAAATTATGCAGATCCTAAGTATCACCTGCCTAAAAAACAAATAAACAATTGCCTAAGCTTTTCCTCCTCCTCCGTCTAAAATTCATCTTAATCTCTTTTATTCAGAGCTGTTCCTCTGTCGCTTCATTACCAAATATTCCCCACATGCATCTCTCAACAACTCCTGTTTCGAGACAATGATAGTCTGGGACACATAAAAAGCATTAATGTAGATGAGAGATATATACTAAAACAGTGAGTTAAAATCATTGGTGAAGGTGCCTTACAAAGATTTCAATTCTTTTGCTGTTTGCTGGCTTATCTCTGTTGTTCATGAAAGTAAGTTACAAAAGTAAGGATCTTTCAAAGCTGCAGTCTTTAACTAAGGGTCTTATCATACACAAAGCATGAAAATAAATATAGGAGAAAATGAAAAAAAATTGGGCCCTTCCATACCTAGGGGAATTGTTCAATAATGGACAACAATAATAAGCAGAAAATAGACTAAAAACCTTTCTAAAGACTGTAATTAAAAGGCAGGGAAGCTTCTTAAATTATGTATCTTTAATCACGATACTTCAGATGAGTTTAGCCCCTATCTAAGCTGACCCAAAGTTAAATTAGGTCTTATGTAAACAATGATATGCCATGCACTCTACCATGAAAGCCACAACTATCGCTAAGTTTTACTTCCAGTGAGACATCCTTAACACGGAGAGAGTCCCTGCAGAATTGCAGACTTTGCAGCTGCCTAGAAATTATTCTGCAGACAAATCAGAAATGCTTCCTCTTTCTCTTGTGCACAGAACAGCTTTTCATTCATAAAGTTAGTGTACACCACATTCCCAGCTGTTTTAATAACCTGTTTCATGTCAAGCTCCTGTCACCCTGGCCTCCGCAGCTTCCCCCCATCCTCATTACTTTCCCTTATACAAGTCTATCAAAAATGCTAGGAATGTGCATATTAATGTACATGTTCTTCAATCCTCCCTTCACCTCTCCTTCCACATATATACAGGGGGAGGGAAATTATGTAATTTGTTTATGCTTGGTGTTGTCAGATTGGGTTTTAAAAATTCTCTTTGATCTTGTGTTCAAAACAGACCTGATCTATTCACTAAACCACTAGCAAATTTACATACACTTTAAAATATGATTACAGGTATTACATAAATTAAGGTATTGATTGTAAACCATCCAATTACTCATTGCAAGAAAGGCTTGTTCTCCCGCCACCCCACCCAAGCACATTATTAAGGAGAAAGGATACAAATCTGGCCTGCGGGTTCACTGCTCTGGGCTGTGATCCTATCAAGCCTCGGAACCTAATGAAGCCTGGGCTAGGTCGGTACTTGGAAATCCCCCACCCAAAACAAATCCTGCCGTCCCACAAAGCAGTGATGGTGACTCAGTAGGCAGCATGTGTCTCACTGAGTCAGTACCAAACCAGTGTCTCATCAGCAGAACTACTAACTTTTCAAGAAAAATCAGACCTATGTATATGTGGAGAATTGTCAAAGGAATTTAAAATTTGAAGAAGCATCCCACTTTCTTCCTGACAGAAGGCAGAAATATTAAATAATTTTCCAGGCAGAAAACAGCCCAATTGCCATCGAACCAGAGACACTGTATCCAACTGGAAGAAAATTAATAAAATATACATTTCTGTATTTTCATATCAATGATTAAATGAGAGGCTGAAAGGGTCAAGTGCAGAGCTGCTTTCTGTTCTGCATTTTCTGTGTAGAGTGTCACTGAATAGAAATATTTCCAGAAATTAATGTTGTGGTTTATATTTTTAAGATACTTCTCACAGCAATCCTTTCCCATTTTCTGGTCTGCAGAACATGACAACATTTTTCTTTTCATACATAATTGATGGTTCTATTTCACAGCTGTTTGCTCCGACATCTTAGCTACCGCATTCTAGCATCATTTTATGCTGACTGATGGCGAAATATAGGAAAAGTCCACACTCCAACATCAGAACATACATCCAAATATCCTCATTTATCCTCATAATAATCCTGAACGTCAATCACCTTTAACAGCCTCAGAAATCTGGGTTGTTCAGCCAATTGTTATTACCTTTTCAATTTAGCCCTATTATACAGCTCAGTCACCAAGCCTAGCCCACAGAAATACTTCTTTAATGTCTCCAGAATTGGCATGTGAAAAGAACAAGAGGCTAGAAAGGAGGTCAGTGAAACAACACTGAGCTGCAGTTGTCTACTGACAGGCAGGTTTACAACGATGTACTGCTCAAGTTCACACAGTCAATGCAGACCCCACTGCAGTCTAGTAATTGGACTGGTGTAATTGTAAGATGGTTACATACATGGATCTTTCTCCCAAACTGTGTTCCTTACATGGGGGTACTCTACATGACAAGCAGAAAGTCTTAGTGTACTTGGTCCCCGAACACTCTCGGGGTCTTCAGAAGAATGCAGACTCCACGAATGCTGCTGAAATACATGAGCACTAGTATTTTAATCATCTGCCACCCTGAACTCCTCCTCTACAAGTCTATCTAAAACTCATCCTAACACTAACCATGAGAAATTAGTTCATTCTACTTACAGAAATCTAAAGGTAAGTATGGAACAATACCCATGGCATTGGCCATGCACGACCTCAGAGAAAAGTTTTGTGTAAAAAGGCACATCAACACTGTGCTTAAAAAAAAAAACAAAACCAACCCACAAACAACAAAAAAAACCACAAACACCCCACTGTTTTGTAAAGTACTCCAGGTCTAGACACTGAAAAACCCACAATATGCAGAAGAAAAAAAACCTTAAGAAATTAAGCCCAGAGTTACAAAAAAAAGTTTAGATATGTAAAGACAGACTTGGGCTTGTAAACAGAAAATTCAACTTAAACGATGTTGCTTCTCAAGGCTGGAAGGTATTTATGCCAGATATTTAAGCTTCCCTCACAACTACATTTCTTGAAAGGGTTCAGTCTTGAAAAAGGTGAACATCTCAGCATCTCTTTCAAGTCTAAACTGTCAGCAAAAACCATAGCACATCAGGCTCTACATAAAATGTAGCAGCAACCACTGCTTTGACTCAGAACAACAGTTCAGCTGTTAGAACATTAACCTAGGACAGGGAAGATGCGGATTTCATTACCTCTCTGCCTGAGGGGATTCAAACTAACATGTCCCACTGTGGGGAGAAGACTCCATCTACCAGGCTGCAGGCTGGGCTGACAGGATTCTCCACCTCTTCTGTTGAAGCTGTACCACTCCTCACAAAATAATTAACGATTCATTGGATGAAAGAAAGAGCGCATCAGTGAGCATGACTTTTTAACTTCACAGTCATGCTCAAGCTGCCGAACAGTCTGTGTTCTATACTAACAATGGTGAGATAAACTATGCATTAAACAACACGTCTTTGGAGTAGGAGTTGGAAACTAAGTCTCTCTTCTGGGAGGAATCGTGCAGCACAACAAGAAAGGGAAGTCTGCTCAAGAACACTGTCATTCATTGTTTTATAGTGTGCTTCTCCTAGGCTTTCATATTTCTCACTGCTTTTTCCTTCTTTAAAGACTATCAGCCAGTAGCAAAGTAAATTATAAGAACAAAATTTTCAATGAAAAAGCATGAAAATAGAATTTTCCCATCCCGTACCTGTTTTCCATTAAAATTATATTTTTCAGTAAGTAATGAGGACTTACTGAAAGAAAAAATGAACAAAAAAAAGTTGAACATCAAAGTTCTATGATTAACGCCTGCTTTGCTCATATTTACTTTTAAGAAAAAATAAAAAGCAATGCCTTATTCTCTATTCAACAATGCAGAAAGTATTTGAAACGCTACAGTCAAATTAAGATTGGTATTAGAATAATTAGTTTTTCCAAGGTAAAATGTGTTACTTCACTATTTTTGCTCTTACAACTTTGCTAGATATCACATTAATATAGCATAAAGTATTATATGCAAGTTAAAGACTAAAGGATGCTAACAACATGAGTTTCAGAATTAGAGTTATTTGGGGATGCAAGCATTCTGCTTTTGAGATTTCAGTTATTGTTGCAAATATACGTATTACATATATGTACTGGTTTTTGGCTGGGATGGAGTTAGTTTTCTTCATAGCAGCTCCTGTGGTGCTATGTTTTGGATTTGTGACGAAAACAGTGTTGATAACACAATAGTGGTTTAGTTATTGCTGAGCAGCGCTTACACAGCTTCAAGGCCTTTTCTGTTTCTCACTCTGCCCCAACAGTGAGTAGGTCAGGGGTGCATGAGAAGTTGGGAGGGGACACAGCTGGGAGAGCTGACCCCAACTGACCACATGACACACTGGTCAGCAATAAAAGCTGGGGGAAAGGAGGAAGGGAAGGGACGTTAGGAGTTACGGCATTTGTTTTCCCAAGTAACCGTTATAGGAGATGAAGCCCTGCTTTCCTGGAAAAGGCTGAACACCTGCCTGCCGATGGGAAGTAGTAAACGAAGGGACTTTTTACAAGGGCATGTAGTGGTAGTGATAGGACAAGGGGTAATGGCTTTAAACTGAAAGAGGGTAGATTTAGATTAAATATAAGGCAGAAATTCTTCACTATGAGGGTGGTGAGGCACTGGAACAGGTTGCCCAGAGAAGTTATGGATGCCCCATCGCTGGAAGTGTTCAAGGCCAGGCTGGGTGGGGCTTTGGGCAACCTGGTCTAGTGGAAGGTGTCCCTGCCCATGGCAGGGGGGTTGGAACCAGATGATCTTTAAGGTCCCTCCCAACCCAATCCATTCTATGATTCTATAAAAATGTGTGATCTTAACATATTATTTGAAAAGACTCTTACACAACAAGAATCTTGGACTTGCATAACCCTTTTTCTAGAGCTGCTGCTTCTCAGTGATTCCTAGGTTTTGCTTCTCTGGGGCTTAGCTGCCAGCTGGGGTTAAACCACAACAATATATAATATAAATATTTATATGTATTCATATGCATATACATGGATGGAATACTCTAGATATTTCTAAGCTCATATCCTATTGGCATTCTAAGAATGAAGTAGCTTTGCAAAGTCAATAAAGGTGGATTAAATATGATTGGAAGATACCATATTAAATAGAGCATAGAGGGTGGAGTGCACTGCATCAGTATTAGTTTTTTAAATATTTAATCAAAAAGCTGTTGTTATCAGGCCTGACCTTTAATCCTAATATTTTATTCAGCATTAATTCATAAGAGGTTCTGACTGTAATTACAATGTTCTAAAGAATTAAATGGTCACATCAGTTTACAGACGCTTCACAGTTTATGCATCTACAATGCATTTCTCAAAGCCTTTGGTACTTTGATTTGAAGGCAATTAATCAGTAATTCAGCAGTTACATATACCTTACTTAAGTGTTCAATCCCATAGCTGTTGATAGGAATGAAAGAGACTCCACATCTCAGGATCAAAAGTTCATGTAAAACAGGAAAACAAAAAAACTTGCTACTGTCAACAAGCTTCCTATTCTATGGCAAAACATTAGGAAGTAAGTCATATAACTGAGGTTCTTCAGATACAGTCTTGTAAACACAGCACTCTTGATAGGTGGGCAAGTCAAACCCAAATTACATTTACAAACTATAAAGGCAGGGGCTGGGTTCCTGTTTACATGAAGATAACAACATTTCATGTGAGACTACATAAATGTCAAAACCATCCTCAGTTCTTTAGAGAAATACCAGGAGGTATTTCTAAGAGGACAGAGAATAAGGAAGAAAAGGAGTCTGGAAAGACAAAGGTTTTATAAACCAAACTCTAGCAAGGAGTTCTCCATACTGCACCTCATTCCGGGGAGATGAGGTTGTAAGGGTAAAGTCTTCCTGGAAGACGGCTACATATGTCTTGAATTAATCAACTGAAGGGCAAATGAGGGCAAAAAACCCAAACTGGCTTCAGACAGCAGCTTACATATTTTCCAAAACAGAAGCGAAGCTTTTCACTAGCATCTCCAGAAACTTCCACTGAGTATAACACAGTAAGTTATCAGGCAGTAGAACCAGTGCCTGGTCACACTGTGAAGGAACTTGGAATTGAACGATATTGGACAAATTCTGAATAGTGGTGGTCTTCAAAGGAAACACTACAAAAGAAAGTATGAATGAGTGATCAACTCTGAACATCTATGACCTCACCTATCACAATTTTTTTGCATATTTTATACCCAGCCAGAGTTTTGTCATCACATATTAATACATCAGAACTTAGATGAGAGAGAAAAATCCTTGGAAGGAACCAGAAACGGCATTCCCCTATATTTTGAAGATGTTAAGCAGTACTTTTTATCTTCTTCTTAAAGTGTTGTTTACCCAAGACTGTAAACAGTCTTGGTTATCATCTACAGCCTGCTAAGCCAAGCAGTCATGAAACATTTATTTGTTAAGCAAGAACACATTTGACAAGACACAAGTCACAAAGATGCCACTATGGAGAAGAGATTTTCAAAATATATCACACATGTAGGTCCCCCAATCCAAATAATTCCAAGATACAGCTGGGGGGAGGGGGTGTCTGTGTGTGTGTGTGATGTGAGGGGGGTGTTGGTGGTTGTTTGGTTTTTTTAAACTTACTCAGGGGTGGAGAACAATGACTGAAGTTAACTGATCTGTTCAGTATCTACAGGTAGTCAGCATATAAACATGAAATGATAGACTGCACATTCCATTCCGCTAAGAATGGGTCCTTTCTTGGCCACCCCACCTCCCCCCCCCCCAAAAAAAAAAAAAAAAAAACTTCATTCCGCTAAGAATGGGTCCTTTCTTGGCCACCCCACCTCCCCCCCCCCCCAAAAAAAAAAAAGAAAAAAACACATAAAGTGCCAGAATGAACAGACATGGAGAAAATAAGCTTTCACAAACATTAATTCGAACCGAAAGAAATGAGACAGTAGCTAGTTTTCAATACCTATTCAAGATTTAGTTCTACAATGAGATGGAGATTGAGGATGTCAATTCCTTTCTTTTTAAACTCCACAGTTCAGCTATGAGTTGCCTACACAGAGCTCCTTACCGAACTGGAGTCTAAATACAGCAATTAGCAATCAAGCAAACATTTTAACATTCCAGAAAGATTAAGACAGATTCTAATGGCACTGCTGATCTATGTCCAGTCCTGCATACCACTCAAATCAAGGCTACTTTAATAATGAAAACATGACACAGAACACCAAGTTTGCTTGCTCAGCATTTATAATCATGCCCACCTCATTTTTACTAATAAATCTAACTAACTCAGAAGTAAAAGTTTTAGTTACACACAAAATCATGTTGGGTTCAAGCAAATTTTCTTCTGGAATCAAAAGCACGTTTGGAGATATTTTAGAGTTAAAATATTTTGATTGATATTCCTGTGACTTGCTAGAAAATAGAGCTCTATTACATCTAAAACAAAACAAGTCAAACAGACAATTTACTGTTTGCCCACAAATGACTCAATCTTAGGAGAGAGAGAAAGTAAGACTATTGTTGTCCAGCACAGATCTAGTATCTTACTGAAAATTGTAAAGGCATTAGTAGACCCAGGACAGTGCTTGACAGTTGATTTTATTAAGCTTTTAATTCCTAGTGAGCTGCAAAATTTTGCCACATTTGCATAAACATATTTCACAGCTTAGAATGTTCTTTGATAGCTCATATTTCAATATATTACTTCTAGTTCATTCACAACCTTTAAAATCACAAAAGCTATTGTTCTGGTTTTGGCTGGGATAGATAAATTTCCTTTCCTAGTAGCTGGCACAGTGCTGTGTTTTGGATTTAGGATGAGAACAATGTTGATAACACACCGATGGTTTAGTTGTTGCTGAGCAGTGCTTACGCTAGTCAAGGACTTTTCAGCTTCCCATGTCCTGCCAGCGAGAGGCTGGGAGGGGGCACAGCCAGGACAGCTGACCCAAACTGGCCAAAGGGACATTTCATACCATGTGACATCATGCTCAGTATATAAACTCGGGGGAGTTGGCCGGGGGGGCCGCTGCTCGGGGACTGGCTGGGCATTGGTCGGCAGGTGGTGAGCAACTGCATTGTGCATCACTTGCTTTGTATATTATTATTCTTATTACTATTATTATTATGATTTTATTTCAATTATTAAACTGCTTTTATCTCAACCCACAAGTTTTCTCACTTTTACTCTTCCGATTCTCTCCCCCATCCCACCGGGGGTGCGTGGGGAGTGAGCAAGCAGCTGTGTGGTGCTCAGTTGCCGACTGAGGTTAAACCACGACAGCTATTTACATAGAAGATTATTAAATGGTTATGATTCTTTTATTTTCAAAAATAGTTTATGCAAAGTGATTGGAAGCATAAAAAAACTTCACAGCGTATAGTTTTAAATATATATTAAACAATAAAAAACCGAAACTGCCAGTGAACTAAAATAGTGCTCAAGCTTTGCTTCCTAACCTGACCCTAAAGGACTATATTTAACAGTCAGAGCATCACAACTGACATTGCCATGCAACAAAATGCAAGAAAACTGGCTTGGCATACAGAAAAACAGCAGAATTATTTTATGCACGTACAAGCTTCTAATTCTGACATAAATGTCTCTCATATTCACAGTATGAAGATTTTTCCAGCAGTGTCTCCTGATGCTGGATGCTCAAGATGAAGGAAAAAGTTTCATGTACGCTCAACCATCCCTTACTTCCTTCGTCAGTACAGTATTCAGCAATGGGAAAGCACACAGACTTGTGGAGATCATAGAGGTAATATCCCAAAAGTACTGCCTCCTGTCAAGTAAAGCATTTTCTGCAGTCTACACACACGGGGCTCAGAATCGGTAACCAGATATGAAAAAGGCGAGTGCTTAATGCGTATTTCAGTGAAGAATACTGTGAGTTTTGCCCCAAGGAGCACCTTTTCATGCTTCTAGGAGGAAATGAAGTCAGCTTTCCCAAATATGAGATGTATGCATGCTCCCCAAGAAAATCATAGCAACTGTCAGTGCTCATGAATCTAACCTTAAACTTCATGTGAAATCTTCACGCAATTTTAAACACCTTCTTAGTCACTGAATTGACATAATTATCCTTCAGTCTGTGTCCAGATCCACAAATAATCTTGTGGAAACTTGAAGTGGTAAGGTCTACGCAGCACAAATGTTAATATCCTAAAGACAGCTAAGCTTTTAAGTTCAGTTTGTTCTTGATTTGAGTGTGGTTTACAGAAAAGACTAGCCAATGAATCATCTGATTTAAATGAAAATCAGATTACTTTTGGTAAAAGCTTGGGACATGGCCTAAGCATGACCTTATCCTTCCAAAACATAATATGATAAAGTCCAGACAAATATGTTTTTTCCCCTGTCTTCTGGGCTGATGTGATTACCGTAAAAAAGACCTCCTATTCCCATTGACAATAGAAAAGAAGTTGTTAATCAGTAAATTCACAAAGACAAAGGTCCAAGGAGGACCCAAATAGGTAGATGTTTACAGAAGTTGAAGGCAGGGGGGCGGGGTAGGAGAGAGAACAAGAACTTTCACTGTTTTGAACTGTGAACAATTTTAACAGGCAGCCCAAACGCTTTCAAGGCAATGAATAGTTACAGACACCTATAATTTAATTTGCATTTTAGAAGAGGAAAATGGCATTGTTTGTGCTGAATAATAAATCTTCTACTTTTTGCTGTGTAGTTTAATAAGGAAGGATCCTTTCTACATCATAATACATGCTTAGAGCAGGACTGGTTTTAGGGCAGGTTTATGCCAATCATCCAGTCAGCATTGAGACTAAGAGTAATTAGGTTAGATCCAAACACAGGTTACTCTAGTGGTTCTAGATTGAATCTGAAGGAGTTCTGAAATGGTGAAAAATGTATGATGTCTGGATATCTAGCCCAGCTAGTGCCATTGTGGTATTTTTAATCAATTTTCATCTGATTTTATTCAGAACCATAAGTACAGAATGGTAAGCAACTGGTATTGCTACAGACCGTAAGACAATGAACGCATATGCCCACAAACTACCAGGGACTGAACAAGACCAAGCCTCTCAAACATTCCCATTTTTGCCACCCAGTACACATGCTTGCTTTGTGTGACACAGAGCTGTACAGTGCCCAGTTGAGATCAGGATTCTGTCTACTTCTGACCCTGGACTTAGGCATCTCTCTCAAGAGGACTTAAAAAATTTTTTGATCCCACTCAGAAATGATTTTTTGGATGAAGGAATTCCCAATTGCTAACTGTGGTTTACTGAGAATTTCCTGAATCTGGCCTCACACCTCAATTATCCCTCTAAACTCTACCATACTATTTGCCTGTCCACAATGGTACTTAACTAAATCCTTCTTCTGGCTCTACGTGGTGTACAAGAGATTGCAGACAGTCAAGACGTACACTTTACCCAAAATGCTTGTGCATTGAACCTAGGAAGTGAGAAAGAGTAGGGTATACTGAAGACCAGAACCCCAGCTATAATTAGCAGAAGGCTACTGCACAAGATGTAGGCCAGTTGTCAGTTATCTGACTACTCAGAAAACAAATCTCTTTATACCTTATGGAAAAAAAAAGAAATCAGTCTTGGAAAAATGTTTAACTGCATTGGCGTGGTTTTATAATTTTCAATTAAAATAGCCATTCATTCAGCAAACTAAAAACATGGTTGTCCAAACAGTCTAAGTAAATTTTACATAGGTTTACTTAAGCATGGTATGTGCTAGAATATTTGCAGCCAAAGCAATATTTACCTCTTCTCTTTTTTTTTGGACCCATTCCTTGTGCTTCTCTTCAGCTATCCTTTTCCTCCTTTCACATTCTTGCTTTTGCTTCACCTTCTCAAGCTGTATATTCCTTTCCTAATTAAAGAAAAAGTATACATATTAAATCCGTGGTGACCATCTACACCAATACACTCAATACTGGAAATAGTGCTGCAGTTAAAACAATGTAAGCATTAGATTTTGAAATTCTTCATTAAGGTTTTGGAAAAGATGGACGACAGTCAACACAGAAACATTATGGAATACAATAAATGGAAATGTATAATTTTTAGAATATGAACTGGAAATAGGTATTTTAATTAGGCTTTGGAAACAATTCAACATAACAAATCACTCAGCTTATTTAAACGCCCTTTCAGTCAGCGGAACCTTCATTTGCAGCAGTACTTTTCTACAACACCTAAAATTTACACAGTGTACTGCTCTGCGTTGGGGAAGGCATCAAAAGCTAAGTGAAATATTACTCACTTGTGATTTTTAGTACCAGAACTACAGGAACCTTAGGGCTTAACCCAAAGCTTATTAAAGACAAAATTATTGCAGATTTTAGCAAACTTTGAAACAGGAGCTTTATTTTGAAGATGAGAGAAGAAATTCCGAAGTATCTTTATAGGACATACAGTATATATGCAATCACTTATATCTCTCCAAGGAAATGAATTGGTAAAGAAAAAACACGACTAAGATGACAATTTGAGATGTCTAGCTTCTCTAACAGTAGCATTAGCACAAAGTGCTATTTTGCAATGAAAATTCATACCTTCAAACATAGATAGATGGAATTATTTCCATGAAACTGATTTTATGGTCCTTACACTGCAGTCAGTTTCAGAGAGAACCCCCTCTTCTTAGGACATTGAACTTCAATTTAGTAAGACATTAAGAAAAAAATAGGAGCCTACAGAGAGCTCAAAGAAAACACTCACAATACAGACATGGTTTGAAAATATAGTTGTTGCTGTATTGAGGCAAAGTTACAGAGACTAACACCTCCTTTGAGTTTGGAGACATCTATATTGCAGGGACCCTGGTTTCTGTAAAAGGTGATGGCACCGTAAGTACCTTAGAAGACCCCATCCACTATCCACTCCAAAAGTTTATCCACATTTCTGACATTCAGGGCAGACTCAGTGCTGCTGTCAGCAAAAGATCTAGGACTTCACAGTTGTTTTTTAGGATATCAGTTTAGAATACTTTTTATATGCAAATGTAGTAATACATTTTTATATCACAATCACATACTTTGTTCTCTTCTGGCATCTTACAAAAAGGTTGATTGTCTTTTTTCCCCTGATATAAGCTATTTGAGTTGCCTATATTGCAGTTTAACATCTAATGTTTTCAAAAATCTTACAAAATAAAAATAAAACATTTACCTATTCCACTGATTTCTACACAGCTTTAAGTAATCCTTGTCCTATGACTGCTCTTAATATATAGTTGAGATATCTTTACATTCATATAAATTACATAATATAAATTACATGTAGATTACATTTAGTACTGCGTAAATGCTATTGTGTGATACACAAGAATAAATTGCTTTGGTTCCTCATCAAGACCACCTGAGAAGTCCATACACAAACCACATTTTCTACATGACACCAGAAATTACTTTGGCTCATTTTTTGTACTTAAAAATCAAAATAGGGAGAGATGATTACCGAATTGGAATCTAAACGGGAAGTCATGAAATGTGTGGTGAATATTAACGGATCAGAACATACTCCTCAAGTTTAACAAACTGTTTTGGTGTTATGCTGATCTCTAAAAGACTGTTCCAGAACCTTCCAGCGGTGGGTGTTTTATAAACAATGTGAGGAAGCCCACATAAAACAGCTGTATGTTATATTCACTTCACAGATAAAGTGAATCACAGAAAGTTTAGGACATTGCTCAAGGTCAAATACTAAATCAGCAACTAAAGTGAGAAATGATCTAACTTTGATGTGATTGTTCTAACCACTACCCAATACTTCCAATTTGATTTTAAACAACAGTATCATTTAAACAACTGCAACTACAAACATGTTGGGTTTGCGTGGCAAGGTTTTGGCAGTCGGGGAGGCTACAGGGGTGGCTTCTGTGAAAAGCTGCTATAAGTGTCCCCTATGTCTGATAGAGCCAAGGCCAGCCGGCTCCAAGATGGAGCCACTGCTGGCCAAGGCCGAGCCCATCAGCGACGGTGGTAGCACCTCTCTGATAACATATTTAAGGGGAGAAAAAAAACTTGCACAACTGCAGCCAAAGAGAGGAGTGAGAATACATGAGAGAAACAACTCTGCAGACACCAAGGTCAATGAAGAAGGAGGGAGAGGAGGTGCTCCAGGCACCAAAGCAGAGATTCCTCTGCAGCCCGTGGTGAAGACCATGGTGAGGCAGGCTGTCCCCCTGCAGCCCATGGAGGTTAACAGTGGAGCAGATATCCACCTGCAGCTCATGGAGGACCCCATGCCAGAGCACATGGATGCGCCTGAAGGAGGCTGTGACCCTGTGGGAAGCCTATGCTGGAGCAGGCTCCTGGCAGGACCTGTGGACCCATGGAGAAAGCAGAGCACATGCTGGAGCAGGTTTGCTGGCAGGACTTGTGACCCCATGGGGGACCCATGCTGGCGCAGTATTTGATATTTGATTGGTAATAAATTAAACTAATTTCCCCAAGTCGATTCCCCGTGACGGTAACTGGTGAATGATCTCTCCCTGTCCTTATCTCGACCCAGAGCCTTTTGAGGGGAAGAGTGTCAGGAGTCCTCCCCCTGAGCAGGAAGGAGCGACAGAGACAACGTGAGATGAATTGACCACAACCCCCATTCCCCGACCCCCTGCACCACTTGGGGGAGAAGAGGTAGAGAACTCGGGAGTAAAGTTGAGCCCAGGAAGAAGGGAGGGATGGGAGGAAGGTGTTTTAAGATTTGGTTTTATTTTCTAATTATCCTACTCTGATTTGATTGGTAATAAATTAAACTAATTTCCCCAAGTCGAGTCTGTTTTGCCCGTGACGGTAACTGGTGAATGATCTCTCCCTGTCCTTATCTCGACCCATGAGCCTTTTGTTATATTTTCTCTCCCCTGTCCAGTTAAGGAGGGGGAGTGCTAGAGTGGCTTTGGTGGGCACCTGGCATCCAGCCAGCGTCAACCCACCACACATATTAATCAAGAAAAGAGGTAGCTCTCACTTAATTCTACCCCAGTATTCAAGAACTGTTCATTTGCAAGGGGGCAAAAGATAGAAGGAGGAAAAAAAATGCTGGGACAGGGAAACCTATCCTGGGAAAGAACACCAAACAGTTGCATAATTACACACTAAGTGGGTAACAACATTGTGCCTCATATCTAACCAAGTAGCTTGGCATACTTACACCCAGCACACGCCCTGTCGTGTTTTACTACCTACATGCAAGCATATGTACCCATGATGAAAATCAAGGTACCAATTACATAAATATGTTTTAATCCTTTAAACTCGAACCATTACCTGACAGTTGGATAAGCAAAATATTATACAGCACCACTTCAATGAAGCATAACATTTAGCAAAAGAGAATGCACATAGCATGAATCATGTCAGCATTGTTTAAACCAAACACTATGGAGGCCCAAGACACTAAAAAATAATGGACAAAACTACTTGCGTTTCCACAACCAAAAGTAGAAAAAAAAATTCCTGTGCTTGCTACCTTCTATTAGACTTAACATCAAGCCAATCAGATGTATTCACCTCTGTGGCTCTAGCTTGTAAGCGGGCACGTAGTTCCTTCTCTTTGCCAATGAACCATTCTTCCCATGGTGAAAGATTATCTTTCAAGGGTGACTCTTTCTTCCCCCCTGCTATTTCAGAGTCTTCAGCCTTCCTGAATTAAAAACAAGAAATGTAAAAGAATATTATCTGTAATATATTTGATTGAAAAGTTAAGCAGTGCTACTGCCTTGAAAAATGACATTTCTTTTACGGCCTATTATGACAACAACGACATCATTTTTCTACTTGCTTACTAATCTCCAGAATGGATAAACGGCATTTATAGTGCACCTCTGACCATCCCCCTTATGTTCTACTTATTAAATTCTAGCTTGTTAGTGATGTCCCCCCCACCCACCCTGTTCCAAACTGCGGAACAGATTCAACCATTACCTTTTATGAACTAAACAAAAGCTAACACCAGAAACATCAGAGTCTCACCTTCCTTCTCACATAAGGAAACCAAGGGAAACCAGAGATTTAACATTAACATCTTGTCCTTGGTCACAGAGAGGCTCCATGTATCAAGTGGCCTTTAGCACGAGCAAAGAATAATCAAGAATATTTTTTCTTCCTTCAAGTCCTATAGAATTGGATTCATGATACCAAGCAACCTCAGCATTAAGAGTCCATTCGCTCTAATAGGTAAAGTTTTCCACCCTAATAAGCTTTCACAGAAAACATACTTAAGAAATATGGCGTGCATACAATACTCGATGATGTTATACAAGGTTCTATTAGACTTTTAATAGGATACCTTGCATAACTCACTCATAACTTCTTTACTCATGAATAATGCAGCAATCCTAGCCCCAGGCCAGAAATATCTTTTATAATATTTTATACATGTACTATCCCATAAGTAAGACAGTATATTAGGCTCTAAGTGAACAAAAATTGAAAACATGCCAATAGATTTCTTTATAAGATTTCTTCTGTCTTATACAGAATTTTTTCTTAACAACAAAACATTGAAACTAGACTTCACTTTAGTATTTTATATGGACATATGGGCTCTGGAAATACCTACCTACGTACATACTTCACTACAGTGAGTAATTCTGTTTGCTGAATTCAAGCTACAGAAGAGGCATCCAAACAAGCATATTATGTTAATGCTTCTGAAAGAAATCTTTTAAGCATAAGATATCTGGTTTTCAATATAAATTATCAATAAGTTATCAGTATAAAAGTATTATGTATTCACAGGGAACAGCAATACTCTGTTGCAAAACATTTTGTGTCCCAGTAATCTTTAGAATATATTTCTGCGATACAAAGCATCTGGGGACAATGTCAGTGCTAAGGAGTTTTGTCCTACTTTTCTCCATTGTTGTTACCCACATGTGTGTGCGCTAACATGACTGTTTGCTGGTCAAGCTGTGACACGTCCAGGGGAACCGATTCACGCTGAAACTACCCTGGAAAAGGGTTGTTTTCCCCACACAGAATCAGCCCCCGACCCTCTTTATACTGTGCTGCCACAGAGATGTAGCACAACAGAACTGACAGCACACCCTGACACACAGACACTGCACGGACAGAGCAGCACAGGCCAAGCACTCCCAAGCCCAGCATTGTCCAACACATTCTGCTGCACCCTAGGGCTTTTATGCTACAGCATTAACAAAGCCCAAAAATTTAACAGAGGCAGTTTTTAAACAGGTACATATAATAAGGGATGCAACTTAAGAATGCATAGTAACACATTTTGTTATAAAATAACTCTCTGAAAGTTTATTAAAGATAAGGATAAAAGTATTGTGCATTCAAATTCAGGAAACCAACGCAACTTTGTCCAGACTTGACATTTTGGGCAGGGATACTTCCTCAATACATTCTTTTGCTGTGCATGATTTGCATTATGGCACCTTGCACTAGAATAATGCTGACATATTAGACCAACCTGAGAAAAAGTACTAGTAGAAGGAATGAATTAAGAAAAATAATATTTACTATGTGTTTTCTTGTATCAGTAGTTATAGAGTTAAAGCTGTTAACTTCTCAAAAAAATAATTCACAGTAATAAATTAAAAACTTATTGTATACAAGTAAGAAATAACAGAAAATGAAGTTTAAACAGAGGAAAACACAAGCTCAATACGAAGAACTGTTAGGAGAAACATTTCTCTTCTGCAGTACTGTGTCTAAAGCTCCCAGATTGCACCGGAGCACAGACTGGAACTCAATCCTTCTCAGTGTGCATCCCAGCCACCGGTCGCACTCTCCCTGGCACACTGATGATGTATTTCAAGCCACACAGACCCTGAATTTCACGGGACCATTTTCTGAAATGCTAGCATGTTCACAGCTACGACCTTCCTCAGAATAATTAAAATAACAGACTTTGTAAAGCGCCACATTCTCAAGTGCACGTTTCTTTTTAAATAAGTATCTTAAATCAAATTAGATACATTTGGCATTAGAACTGAAGTCTGAGTAATAGAAAACACTGTGATTATCATTTACCATGTAGTCACTTAAGTCACACCATCAAACATAACACTGATCCATAATGAAAGTATGAAAATGCCTAACACCATTTCACAAAGCCTCGTTTTCAGCCTCTCTCTTTTGCAAATATCGCATTTCCCACGTTAAATGTCTGCCTCCGGCTAATTTTTGTGTAGTTTTAAGAGGACAACAACAAAAAGACTCTTTGAGAGAACGTGTGCATATGTGGGGGGGTAGTGGCTGTGTAAGAAGAAGTGTTTTTTATTATTACACTTTTGAGATCTTGGCAGTTATACACGGAAGCTGCTATATGAACATTTGGTAGACACTTACTACAACAGAGTAGCAGTATTATTCAGATGCAGTGTCTGCATGAGTGAAGTATATATTGTGCCCACAGAGTTTCGTGAGATTGTTCTAACTCAGGCCCTAACAGAGGTCGTCTTCAGTTGCATCTTACCGCTGCCAGGGAATACTGCAGCAACAGGCCCAAAAATTGAGAGCTGTTTCAAGTAGTATCTCAAGCTGCAAAGACATGTAGTAGTTTGAGCTGAGTGCTACAGAACTTCAAGGTACATGAACAAAATTGCTTATTAGGAAGGAGTAAAAGGAGAGGTAACAGAAAACCTGAAACAGGAGGGACCATAAACTGGCTAATACCCTTTGCACTCTGAAGCTTCCATTTGAACACTTTCCCTGGACTTCTAGCACTTTTTTCAACAAATGCTTGTAAGAAAAGTTCAGTGTGGTCCACATTCCTTCACTGCTCTCCGTGGAAGTTTGAGAACCACCCGGGAACCCTGCACCCCCGTGAAGCTCAGCTGTCCTTCCCTTACCCCCACTGGCACTTTTAGCTCAGTTCAGTCTTGCTAGTTACATCCACCATCAGTTACTGCACAGATCTGTGACGTTTCCATTGCAAAGGTCGTATCCCAGAATGAGACAGGCAGTCCCTGCTCTTCCCCCTTCTATTTTAAAGGCAGGAACAAAAATTATTCTCCTGTCAGGCAGAGGAGATCCCAAGGGAAAGAAGGCAAATTAAGTTTGCATATAATTAAAAGGGAATGAAATTAAGCCACTGGAACAAGAACTGTGCAATGCATACACACAAAACTGACTCTGGATATAGCTGTATACACTAGGCAAAATAGCCCTTTAGTCTCTAAGAACATTTAAAAGGATGACAGGAACGGCTGTAGCTTTTTAACTTGCAAACACCCTGAGGCTCAGGTCAACAGCTTCTAGATAGTTTACAAACCCATGAAAATACTCAACTGCCCGTAGAAAAGACTGCCATAACCTGCGACTTCCCAAGATATCGTAAAAAGGGAACGAGGTGCCTAGAGCGCTTATCTATGCAAACAAATCTACACTTATGTGAAATAATGTTCCGTCCCCAACAAAGGCCTCAAGCGGAGGGAGGCGAGTACGGGAGTCCGGCTCCTCACGCAAGGGGCGGCCCCAAGCTCCCTGCTCGAACCTGGGCCCAGACGCAGGGGTTACCTATCGCCTCGCCGGCTCCGCGAGGCCGCCGCCCGCTCCTCCTCCTCCTCCTCGCCGCTCGGGGAGCTGGGGCGGGACGCGGGGGAGGGCGGGGAGCAGCCGGAGAGACTGAGGGGCTCCTCGCCCTCGGAGCTGGCGGAGGACGGCGGGCTGAGGCGGGGGGGCCCCCCCCCCCCTCCGCCGGTCCGGGCGCGCCGCCCT
>NW_008796218.1:12760056-12774862 GCF_000699145.1 Aptenodytes forsteri | reverse complement strand
TCCAGCCGCCGCTACCCCGCGGGCTCTGCGGCCGCCTTCCTGTGCGGCGGGGGCTGAGGCAGCGCCTGGCAAGAGACACAGGGGAAACACGGGGGCAGAACCGGCGGCCGCCGGTTTTGTGTCGACGGGTGAAGCCCTCCCAGCACACGCTCTCCCGGCGTGAGGGAGGAACGCCGGCCCAGGGGAGGCAGCAGGCCCCGCAACCGCCTGCCTGCCTGGTCACCTCCACGGTGATCACCAAGACTCGCCTATGCTAATTTATATGAACTCTTTACAGCGGTTCTTTCTTACTTAATAACATTTTTGCACATTTACCAGTTCAAATAAACAGGAACCAGCAACCTCATCCACAGGTGATGATTCCAATACATCAGAAGAAGGTAGCTTAGCATTTTCTAACAGCCACGTCAAAGTTTGTAATCTATCCTTATATTAAACTGCACCATCCCATTTCAGTCTGCACAATTAGAATCTTGTTTCTGATTTAAAGTTCTAAAGACTTCTGTTTTTCATACACGATTATTCCAAACCAACAGAAGAAGGTAGCTTAGCTTTTCCCCCCAGCCACGTCAAAGTTTGTAATCTATCCTTATATTAAACTGCACCATCCCATTTCAGTCTGCACAATTAGAATCTTGTTTCTGATTTAAAGTTCTAAAGACTTCTGTTTTTCATACACCTCTGCTAGGCTAACGGCGTCCTTTCCCTTCCCTCCTATCAGTTAATTCTCCAGTGAGTCTACAACTGTTTGTTCTAAATAAAACAGGTTTGGGGTTTTTTATACATGCCTGTCCTTTCTTGTTTGCCACTAGATACTTTGTCAGTATTCCACCACGGTTCCAAATCCCAGCAACACAGTCCCTCTTCACGGCCCATGTTGGGCCACCTTGACTGCCTTTTTAGCCAAATCCTTAAGCAGGATCAGCAACAATCGTATACATCACCAAAGCTTTTCATTGCCTTCGAATCTCATCATCTACCAAGGAGATAACCACTGACTAGCAGTGCGTAGCTTTTTATAACTTCATTGAGTCATTTTGCTGTGGCTGACTAAGCAGAAGGGTTACTGATATTAACGATAATAGAAGTTTGAAAGTGGTTGTAAATTTGGTTGCTATATTGATATAATTGTTCTTGCCAAGATTCTCCAGGTAGGTGATTAAACTCACCTACAAGAATACAAGAAATGTATTTTTAGTGGGATAGGCAAGTTGCAATATAAGCAACAGTATTCAAAATGCTTTGTCTGAAATGGGAAAGTCATTTGTGACATTTGAGGCAATTGACTTGCCATAAAAATTGAATTTCACTGGTTCAACGATATAAAAAGGCCATCAAACCTACACAACCATTGTGTGTGCCTAGACACCACCAAAAATGAGTGCCGTGAGGTGGGAGACATTTCAAAGCCGTCATTAACAGTCCTAAAGAATGCCCAAATGATCATACTCGGGAATTTTAAGATGGGCTGTTTGGTGCTCGGGCTGCAGATTCACGGGCATCCGAATCCATCATTTCTCTACTGAGAGGGCTGGATCTCTCCTGTCTCTCAGGAGCACATACTTCTCCCTCCCTCTTGCTCTCCGGACCCTTCACTGAGCCACATTACCTTACTTACATAGTAGAAAAACATCCAACTCTTTGGCCAAGCAACTTGGGGGCTGGTCTGAGCAAGTTAAAGCTCAGGGAGACATCTGACAAGCGCTGAGGCCAAAACAAGGCAAGTACCAGGAGTGCACGGCCACAAAGCGGAAGGAAAGGAGAGGCAGAGGTGTGAGGGATTTCCCCCTTTCAGTGGTGGAGCTTCTTAATTTGGCTTACCATCTCATGGGAACTGCAGTTTTGGCAGCTTGGAGAAATATCATTATGGTTTCTGTAAGGAAAAAAATGAATGTTACCCTATAGCTGGTAATATGTGCTGATAACCAGCTGATCATCTGGAATGGTTTTCCAGCAAGCTGAAAAATACAAAATAGGCCTGAATGAATCTCTGATCTAAGCACTCCTGTAATATTGACTACATCGTCATGCAGCAAATTGATATTCATGATGTTAAAACAACTCTAGCCACTTGCGGTAAATTGTTGAGCTGATCATCATCAAATAAAGATTCAAGTATTACTAGCTAGAGTCTCTAACAGATAACAAATTACACCTGTTAAAATAATTTAAGCTGACGATTCAGGTATTGGAAACAGCAGAATATCACTAGAACCTGAATTTCGTGCCAAGTAAAGTTACAAGAAAATTTCAAATCGGACCGAATTCTTAGGACACAAGGTGCACAATGCAATGCCTCAGCTTTGTTAAACACAAACCATCTATAGTTCTACATGAACGTCTGTGTGTGTGCTGCAGGCAGCTAAGAAGTAAAAGAAGTATAAAAGTTGTTGACTACATGGCTAAACAAGCACTGTGAGCAAAGCTTCACATCATGGCGGGCATGAAAACTTCCAAGTATTTCAACAGGCTGCAGACCAAGATAATTTCAAAACATCTCACGAAGGCTTGATAAGAAGGCTTGATATGAAGGCTTGAAAACCTCCCCCGACCTTAAAGTCCATTTCATAGCAAAAACTGGCAACAGTCTTAAATTAATAGAAAAAAGAAAAAAAGATGTCCTGTCTCACTGAATTGAAGAATTCTGGAGCTCACTGCACTGGGCATCTCTCGCTTCTGATGAAGGCCCACAGCTGTTCATCTAGCATGGCCAGAAACTGTGACATGGATGTCTCAAGGCAAGGCAGCAGCCAGCTGCACTCTTGCCAAAGACACAAACTTTTGAGTCTTTCTCTTCCCTCCCTGTAGTATTATACGGAATAAGATAATTCCTTGGGGATTCGAGAACAGGAATTGGGCAAACAGCTTCTATTAACAAACCTTAGTATTGTGACAAGGTACCAGAGTTTATGCATTGAGACTGCCTATACAGAGGGTGGCAAAAGCCAGTTCACCTTTCGGGGAATTAAAACATCGTTAGTGGAATGGCGGAAGCATCCAACTTTGACAAGAAGTGAAAGTATAAAATAATATCGCCGTTACCCCTCTTCCTACTGTTCTGCCCAGCTTGTGAAGCCAGCTCCACAGTCACTGCACCCTAGTTAATACAGGCAAGGTAAGAGCCCAAACAACGTCATTTTGTAAAATACTAACGATTGAAACAACAATCCTGCAGGTTCAGGTACACAACTCCTATGGCCATAGAAGGACTGACAAGCAGACAAATGGCACGTTACAAGGACATGCTTCATGGCAAAACCTTAATTCTGTGAACTTAGTGCCATAATAGGAAAGTCTGCCTCTAAAAAGCATCTGCCGTGGCAGGAATTAAGTGCCAACACTGCTAGAGCCTATGGGCAAAATCAAACTTACACAAGCACAAAAGTTGCCACAAACAACGGAGTGTAGTGAATAAATATACACACCCTCCTCTGGTTGTTACCGTTGTGAAAAATCAGCCTAATTTCTCACCAAAGAAATGACAAAAACTGCATTCAGTCTTTCAGTGCTCACTGAATCAACACCATCGTAGACAGTGGAAGAAGTGCTTTAAGCTACATAGCAACAGGGAGTTAAATTCAGAGTAAACACAGAGCGATATGTTCACAGACCTGTACTTTCTGTTTGTTCAGTCATGCCAATCAGCGTGTCTGAACATCCAAATGCTCCTGACAAATTGCTCACAAGTAATCCCTAATTGCCATCCACAGTATTTGAAAAACCATTCTACATGGAAAGTGATGTCAAGAAAGCAATTTTACAGGTAACAAACAGAGAAATTAATTAAATTCTAGGCATAAATCAACTACCCTGAATCACTAACTACCCAGATTTGACAACTCTGAAATATTTGAACTTGCCAACTCTTCTTTATGAAATAGTTGAATTTTAAAAATTCAACTGTAACCTGATAAACTCAGTCTCCGAAAACGTAAGAGCTATCAGAAGGAAACCTCTTAGTTCAACTTGATTAACACTAGCCAGAAGTAATTAAAAGAATCAGATGAGATTGCTTTCAGATGTAATGTCTAGTTCCACACTTGCATTCAGGAACACAGAAAAAGCATAAAAATAATCCTACTGAAAAAAAAAGTACTAAATTTAGGCACAAACTAAGGCTTAGACAACATGCCTGAAGTTTGTTGCCTAAGCATACATTTGTGAAGAAAATGTTTATCTTAATTTTACTTGCAACCTGGAAAAAAAAAACAAAACAGAAAACTTGAACCAAATGTAGTCAAATTTAAGAAGTCTTCCCGAGTCTTCAGATTTTCCCGTGTGGGGAAAAATGGTGCAGGAGCCATGGCAGTGAGGAAGAAAGCTACTTGGCTCCGCACTCAGTATCAGAGCCGAACGAGCACTGCCTATACTCATCTGCTGGCTATTTTTGTGCCTGCATTTGTAGTTCTGCTTGACCAGAGGCTGTGAAATCTGAGAGGTCTTGGATTGCTTCAGTTTTCCTTCACAGTACGGTGTATTCTCATCTTTGCAGTACTCAGCCCAGATGCTGTTGATTGCAGATGTGGAGCCATCTGCTTTCAAGGAATGAGGCCTTGAGAAGGTGAGAATTTCTCTCTTGGTTAGGGGAATGTGCAAGAACTCTATGAAACACATTTATATTCAAATCCCATCTTTTTGAATCAATAGCAGGATCTCCTCAACTCTGTTGTTTTACATTAGCTGAAGATCACAGCCCTGCTGCTTTTGAACAGCCTTCAGTTGGTCAGCTAGTTTATGCTTCTGCACAAAGTCTTTACCTCTTTTAAAGCTTCAGTTATTAACAGATTTAGTTGTTCATTTTGGGGCTGAAATTTTCAAAAGACACTTACAGGTTATACTTTTGTTACTGGAAACCAGTGAGACACTTCGTATTTTGTTACCTTCAAATCTAAATAATTTTCCCTATAGTAAATGCCACAGCGACCGGTAACTAGTATTTCTTAGGTAAAACCTAAAGTATGGTATTTTATAGTAGTGTAGTGCCATGAATGCAACACATGAAATGTGTCCATTCAACCTCCAAGTTCTTACAGTATACAACCGTAAAGACGACAGTAATTTGTGATGTATTATCCCATTTCAGATTTAATTAATTTCCTTATTTACTGAACTATCTTCAACTGAACTCTAGTGCTAAAAGTAAATCGGTCAGATTCTACTGTATGATATGTGAAAGGTAGTATTAAAAAAATCTTTTGCTACAAATAAACTTCTTAAGCTAGCAGTAAAAGATCAAAAGCATCTATGTAATTAAAAATTATTAAATTGAGAAACAAACTCTGCATTGTGCTTTTAATTAAAAAGATTACCCTGTAAATTAAAACTGAAGGCTTAAAAATAGTAATCAAGGTCAAAAGAATTATTGGAGAAACGTATCTTTGTATAACACTGAAATTTCCGAGTAAATTTATTAATAAACACAGGAAATTCTACTGGAAAGAAATTAAAAAGGGCAAAAGGGATCTAGACCAAAAAGTTGCTAAGTAGATGCATAAAAAGGCTCCATTTCAAATTGAGAGATCTCACCAGCCTACTGCCACAGAGCAGGCTAATAGCTGTCCGTAAGAAATTACTCTAAAGGGGGGGGAAGGTAGGGAACACCTTAGCAACAACTTCGGCGATTTTATTTGTGACTCTGTCCCCCTGCAGAAAGCTGCTTCCTCACAACAGCAGAAGATGAGGAAGGAAAACAAACAAACAAACAGACAAAATGTTCTCCTTGCTGTAAGTTTTCCTTTGTTTAAAGTCAACAGCAAATTCTTTTTGTCTGCTAAATCCAGCGTTGGGAGCTCAGTACAACAGTTGTTTAGAGGGGTTTAGAAGCAAGGTACATGACATTGTTCTTGCAGTGACGGTTTCAGCTAGCTTGACTCTAGGAAATCAGAGGATTTGTTTCCTGCAGACACCCCAGAAGAGTAGAACTTCTGAATTTTCAGTTGTTTGAGTTATCAAAACTGAAATTAGGAAGCTTTGCCTAGCTGAGGAGATGGCTGCCCAGGTGACAGCTCTGAAAGCCACTTGTACAGAGGTAACCAAAAAACCGCACGCATTACTAACAGCACAGCTTTAAGGCAAGTTGTCCCCACATATTTGGTACCGCTTTTGGAGCGGGGAGGAGAGGGAGCGAGTTCTCAGCGGATGGCTTTCTATTGCGGCTATGAACATCTGAACATTATGCCCTGCTACCAAGATCAGCTTGTCCAGCAAAGACACGACAAAGGAGGCATTAAATACCTGGTGGCTGGATTTCTCCGGGTTCTCCTTATAGGATCGTCCATGGGTGTTGGGCACGTGGTGATGCTGAGGCAGGCAAGTTTTGCAGCACTGCTTCTTGACGGGTTGATTTTAGTAGCCAGTGCCTGTATTCTTTCATCTCTACCAGCAGATAAAACCTGCGTGTGTTGGAAGACACTGGGCTGACTGCATTAAAAATTAACCGTTAGCGTAACTGTAACTTCAAAAACATATCGATGTATAAATTAAATACTGTAACTCCAAATGGACCGCATCTGAGCATTTTAATAGCATTTTAGTGAAGACTCATTTGTAAAACAGAAGAAGAAATAAATCCATACTCAGGAACATTGTTTGAAATTGATAGTTGGACTTCCTTCCCTACCGATCATGAAATGGCATCTGACATTTATTGTCCTTTTTGAGAAGTATTCTCGTTACCTGTGACTGGTTGGCCAACAGAGGGGAGTGCGGAACAGACTGGGACTCTTACAAAACTGTGGCTAAAAAAACCCCCCACAACTCTCAGCATGGAAATAGTATCAAAACCAAAATCATCATCTCTATGATTTTCCAAGCCATACTAAAAACATTTCAACTCAAATACAATATGCAATAATGTCTTTATTAAAGAGATTGCTTTATAAGAGGGCAAACACTTCTCTGAAGGTTTTAACCTTTTGCATGCCAAGAGTCAGCATTAGTCCGAGATCATAAATCCACTTGTAAATTGGCAACTTTCTTACTTCGCTGGCAATTCTTTCCCAAAATTCTCACCACACGTAGTGGAGAGCAGATGACACGTTATTCATGCTCAATAATTTTACATGTGCACCATTTTCAGCCTTAACTTTTGAAAAACAGAGATAAATAACAATCGATATTCATGTACCCTTTATTTGCTTTCAGTGTAACATTCCATGCTAATTGCAGATGTAATATTCATGAGTGTAAATATAAGAATTAACAACTCTGGGTTGGTTTTCTTCTCTTTTGTTTTTACATGTGAATATTTTGGCTTACAAAATTAACAGCATACAGTAAATAATCCTCCCATACTTTATACAAACTACATGATTTTGATATACAAGGATTCTGTTTTTATTACAGTGACAATATACAACCATGTCTATTTACAACGCAAAAAGTATATAAACCACATTTTAAACATTCTGCTACTGGCAGCCACTATTGTTTAGGAGGTAGCTTTAATTAACAAAATGAACTGAAGCCACATTTCCCATCATGTGTTCTATCAAATAATTTACAATACAAAGATAAAAATTCATTGTATGAACAGTATATACAGTTTAATTCTCAAAACAGCAATCTAGCTTTAAATCTTAATGAGAATGTCTCCAGAGTAACTGGGATGGCAGTGGATTTGCTCTTGATTTAGCATATTGTTCAAGAAACATACATAATTACTTAATCATGCATTCATAACTTTATATCAATCGGATTTCAAGCTAAATATAGATAAATGGATCACTGATTGTACTTAAATCATTTGGGTCTCAGGATTTGAATGGTTTAAAAATAATGCACTGATTTACATGAAAACCAGTGACTTTGCACAGTGCACTTCACTCTCGGTAAAATAATTGGCAAAAATGCTTTTATTTTATTGCAAAATTGCTTTCTGTTTTTCCTCCATTTGCTAAAATCTCAGTCTATTCGTAGATACTATCGGGGTGCTGTAACATTCAACAGGCTGCAGAGTATTAGCCGGTCTTTCTGCAAAGACATGAGCTGTATACATGGACAGCACTGCTAACACCCCCCCCACCCCCCCGAAAAATAATTGGCAAAAATGCTTTTATTTTATTGCAAAATTGCTTTCTGTTTTTCCTCCATTTGCTAAAATCTCAGTCTATTCGTAGATACTATCGGGGTGCTGTAACATTCAACAGGCTGCAGAGTATTAGCCGGTCTTTCTGCAAAGACATGAGCTGTATACATGGACAGCACTGCTAACACCCCCCCCACCCCCCCGATGCATCAATATTCCTTCCAACAGTGTGACCCGACTGCATAATACTGAAGAAAGTTGCTGTGGTTCACCTGAAGTAATGCATCATCACTGGAAAAATATGTTCAACCCTCTTATTCCTGACAGCTGTTAATATGCTTATTTCATAGTCTACAGATATTGTGGATTACAAGTGCTTTGTTGTAACAAAACCTTTTTTTAAAATTGAACGTTGGCTTGAAATACAAAACAAACATGGTATTCCTATATTGCTGTCACAGTCGTGTTTGGGAGAATTAATCCCTTTTTTGGCCCTGCAGTAAAATTCATCCTGAGATTCAATGCTGAATACACTATACAAAGCTAGCAAGAGAGTTTCTTGCTTAATTATAGAAAAGTCACATTTAAAAATAATTTTTTTAATATTAAACAGCTGTCCTTTATATTGTGCTTTGGCAGAAAAAAAAAAGAAAAAAATCAACAGAACTTACCTTGCCAACAGCAGAAGCAAAGTACAACTGGAGTACAACGTGGAAACACACCATTAGCATGTAAAAAACTGTGTAAAAGAAACCACTATTGCATGGAAAGAGTAAAAATATTGGGTAGCAGATTTGGTTTACCAATTATTTACAGTCAGGGCAATTGATTTATTTGTTTAATTATTTTCAAATGTATGGCTCAAGAAGTTACTGCCCACTTCCCTTCTTTACAAATGACACTAAACGATGATTACAAAAGTGCTTCCTGCTCGAAAGGTCAAAACAGGCAACAGTCTACGAAGCGTTATACCTCTTTATTAGAGCAGCTGATGGCAAAAAGCCTTTTCAGTCTTTAACTCTTGGTATGTTGTAGGCATAACGAACCAAAGGGAATCCTCGGCTTTGGTAGAAACACGCACGGCCGCAGGCCTGCACTTGGTCTGAGCTGTCCGACACGAAGGAGTCGTCCTCGTCCGCGTAGTCGGAGTGGGCTGACTGGGTGCCACAGTCCGACCAGTAGCCATCCGGCCGTTGGCAAGGCACCACTGCCAGCGTGGGGCAGCTGTGTGATTTTATTAAATGTTTACAGGGCACGGGCTTGGATAAAAGGAGCGATTCGCAACATTCACACACGGCGATGTTACCCTGCAAATGGGTGTACACGCCACAGTCGTAGTAAAAATCCTGCGTCACGCAGCCCCCTTGAGCGTTGACGGCAATTGCTACCGCTCCGTTCTTCCTGGTCATATGGCGCCTGAGCAACTTCCAGTCTTCCTTGAACTTTGGGTTGAAGAATACGTACAGAACTGGATTCAGGCAAGCAGGTAAGGGGAAAAATATCAAAGTAACAGACTTCATGATTTCAGGGCTGATAGAAATTGCAGTGATCAACGGTGCAAATGAGAAAAACGCAACGGGGCAGAAAAAGATGCAGTTCGTGAAGATTAGCCAAGCGACATGCTTAATCATGCTGGACTGCGAGTTTTCGGAGAGGTCCTCTTTTTCCAAGTTGCAATACAGTTTAGTGTAGATAATAGCCATTAGCAAAAATGCTAATGAATTCAGGAGCACTAAAGTTACTGTGAAACCTAATGAAGGTGTTTCTCCAGTGGGGAAGGGCAAGCAAAGGGGTGATGCCGAGTACTCCGCTTTATAAAAAAGTGGTAAGCATCCTGCTACCACAGCACACAGGAAAGCAAAAACTGCTGCAATTTGAAATTGTTTTTGGCGATTGCTTTTTCCCTTTTTAATGATCTCCTTCGCAGAGAAGCTCCGTTCAACAGCTGCCAACATCAGGAAAAAAATGGCACTTTCTGACGAAAAGACTGCAAGAAACCCAGCAACTCTGCAACCACTGCCAGTCTCCCACCATATGCCAAATTCAGCAAATCTTCCCCAAGAGACAGCATCCAAGAAAGTTAAAATACCAGTATAGACTCCCATAAATAAGTTAGAGACAGAAATCAGGCCTATAAACAGTTTGGAAGATGGCAATGGAGTACAAGATGCAAATATTGTTAACATGACAAGCAGGTTGAAGAACAAAGCAACCAAAAAAATAAACCAGACAGTAAGTCGAATCATCCAGCTGCCCAATAAATATTCACAAGGCTTAAAAGCACCTAGAAGAGAAAAAAAAAACAATAACAGAAAGACAACCAATTTAGGAAAAAAATCGTGCCTTAATAAGCAAGATTTTCAAAAGGTATTACAAGAGCACTCCTCATTAATTCATGAATAGAGTACACAGCTGAACTGCTAAATAGGTCAGTTGAAAGTAAACTATTCTGCTGAAGCTATTTACTAATTAATTATGCCTGAAATAATAATTACTGTGATGAATGGTCACTTGAGAATACTTTGTATAAACAAGCTAGCTAAACAAACTTAATTACCTTTTGGCTACTCAAAATAGCTTTTAGTAGTGCCACCTAAATACGTTTTATTTTCTTTAGATTTCATACTTCATTAAAAAGGTTGGTAACAAAATAAAAGCAAACGTTCACAACCGACTTGTAAGGGGAAAGAATTTTTTAGAAGTAACATGTTCTCTCAAAAAATGATTCACAAACATGTCTTCTGGAGTAACTTTTGGTCACAAGGAAACATCTGTAAAACAGCCGACAAATTCGATTTAATCAGCTTTAATAGGGACAGGAATTCACCACAAGCCCTCTCCCCCACCCTCATCACTGAAAGGCACTGTGAGCTTGGAAAGTCATATAGGAAAAATGATTTCTTTTTTCTTCTTCTTTTGCCACTTAAAAAAGCTTAAATAATAAAAAATGTCCAACAAGCAAAACAACATGAGGCGAGACAAGGAAAAAAGGTCACTACTACTGCTTACCCTTCTAATCCTTCTAATTGCTATTTATTCCATAGGGAAATCCTACTGATTTTAAGTAACAATTAGAAGAGTTTAACCTCTCCTACATCCCCATTAGGCACTGCTAATTGTCCAAAGCACAATAGCTGGGGATCTCTCCCTGCAGTCGGGCACTCTGGGAGCTGAAGGCAGAGCAGAAAAATGCCAGACTGTTCTGCCACCTTGGGCTGGAGCTTCTGAGCCGGATTCAGCCCACGACTCCCGGCTCTGCACAGCTCATGCCCTTCCTTTAGGCAGGTGAAAGTTAAGTACAACCCATCCCTAATGCAGGCTGGAGCAACTGTGGAGAATGATTAAATGTCAGTGCAAAAATCTCCCAAGGCCTACAGCAACTTCCAGAATTTACTGAACTGACAAGTCAAAAAAGAATCTTTTTGTTTGTTTAAACGAGCAAGCTTCATTTCTGGGCAAGAAATAATGGTACTAACTGCATTATCAGGCCGGTAAAATCAGCAGTAAAATCCCTTTTTTTGCAGGTATTCCTGAGTAAGACACGCTTGCCAGAATAATTATTTTTACAGTACATTCACATGATGCAACAATACCTGCTAAGCTGAATCTACTTAAAAATAAAACCAACTTCCTATTTTAGGAGATTTAAAAATGTCAGTGCTGTGCTTCCAAAATCAGTTTGAAGTCTGTTTTTTCGTAGCTGTACAATGAGGTACCTTTAGACAAACAAAACCCACCACGCTTTCCTGTCTTTCTGCCAAGGTCTAACTATCCTTAGAGTTAAAAGTTACCCTCCTCTCTCACTAATATTCCTAGTCCACCGGGGAAAATCCATGCTCGGAAGGATGAGTTTCGCAGCTTTCAGTGCTACGCTACTTGAGCGCCACTGTTCAGCAATCCATTCCTGCCATTAGGCAAAGTGGAAAGTGGATCTACGAGATGAGCAATGATTCAGAACTTACATGGTGGGTGGAGTGTCCTACTTATGACCAGACGACAGCATGGCATAGAAAACAAGTTGTTAGTATGGGAGGGACTGGTGAAAAACAAGGCAAATTGTGAACTTGTAAAACAAGCTCTTCATTCCTTTCAGAGCTACAGCATCTCTGGCATGGGCAAAAAGAGAGAGCTAAAGGCTTTAAAGATTTAACCCATGTAACACACCATCCAAATTCTCATTCTGTGAACAGGAGATCAAAAGCAAATAAGCAGCACTGGTCAAATTGATTCTCAGATCACGTACAGTTACATTAATAATATATTTGACTTTCTGATCACAATTTTTTTTGGCTGTGATCAAGAAATCCTTGCGCTATTCTATATACTAAAGCTGGAGCTAGCCCAAAAGATGAAGAGTGAACAGATTTTCGTAATGGATGTAAAATACCAGTTTAGGAGAAGAGAATGAAAGACGACTTGGAAAACCCCTGTTCATCCAGAAGTAACTTCACTGGAAGCATTCTGTTCCCCCATCTATGCGTTCCTGTTTATGCAAACAGGAGGGTAAAAGATGTATAGAAGGAATCCTCTAGAGAGCCCGTGGCAAAGGCAAGGAAGTAGGAGGCACCACCACAGCAAGCGCTTTAGGAGCTGAGTGGAACCGTGTGTGGAAATTCGCCGTACGAGGAAGATAAGCAGAATGGCAGCAATGAAGCTACCTAGAATGAAAGTATTTGTTTGCAAGATCAAAGACTTTCAACACTCCTGGACTGTTCAAGCCTGAATTGGAGTAGTTCTGGTATGCTAATAAGACTACTCGTTGCACAAATATCTGTAGCAGTTTAAGATGCTACTGCCTGCTCCAGCTACTTGTAACAGCCCTCTGCTGTCAATTAATGCGGCTATAGCAGGGCTGCGGAACAGATCACGTGTGCATTCCTCCTCCTCTCTCCTGCAAAGACATCAGGCTTAGTTAAAACCACCAATGACAGCCATTCGAGTTAAGCTTTTAAAGCACAGGCTGACTTCTCACTGAAACAGATGAGCATTCATACAGTCTGCTCCACAGACATCTCTTTGGCAAGAGTAATGCAGAATTAGGGGACAGTGCATTAAACACAGCAAGCTCCAAATAAAAGTATTACAGTTTTGTATGTTCTGCTTATGCTTACTTCTCCAATATAGTGCTGCATGTTTAAAGCTGAGGCAAATCTTTGTGATTGCTCATCCAAAACAACACTGACATCAAATGAAGTTTCACCCAAGCAGTGTAGAATTTAATCTTCTGTGTACAGAATGACTACGAGGAATGAAACATGTAATTCTGCAGACAACTATTTGCGTAACACCATGCCCGAAGTTCACAATGTGGCTAAAGCATATTATAAGATGTACCTGTTGCTGGTGTACAGTGAATAATAGTCTGTCCCAGTTCCTCATTTTCCTCATTTCTTAGAGCATCTGCATCAGCTGTATCCAAGTAAAAATGAAAAACGGGTTAGTTGTAGGAATCAAAAAAAGAAGCAAAATGCAGTGAAGCTGCCTAGGATGGAAGTAGTCCTTTGAAAGATCAAATACCTAACACTTCACCAACGTTCAAGCCTTTAACAAGTGGAGCTGTTCTAGTTTGCCATGTAAGGTTGAATGCTCAGCGTGGAAATCACTGCAGCAGTTTGAGTTACTACTGCCTGTCCCAGCTACTCACAATGCTTTGTAACAAAGCAGCAACATCTTTCATCACCAGGGAAAGATCTATGGGCCCTGAAGTAGACAGTGGAAGGACAAGCCCTTTCTGAACAGGAAGCTCGAAATACTGAGAACCATAAAACATTTTCATTCTGGCAGAAAATGACAGAAACAATACTGGCAGTTTAGAATTTAAAAAAAAAAAAGATTTTTTTTTTTTCCTTAGACAGGTCTTACACATTTAGAAAGAACATGGCACTGCCTATCTGTAAGCAGCCACTAAGCACTTTCAGAGTCAGCTTTTGTATCCCTATAAAGATTTACATTTTCCAAATTTCCTTATTCAAAGACAAGCACACACTGTTACTCGGTCTAGTCTGGCCCAAAATAATACTGCCGGTTTAGTACAATGAATCACTTACCCTTCTCACGATCCATCAAGGCACCTTGATCTTGGTGACTGGAATCTTCAGCATTAGAGTTTAAGTAAGAATCACAACCCCAAAATGCACAGCACTGGTAAGCATACGGTACAGAGAGTGACCTGAAATACAGGCAGAACAACAGAGTGTTACCCATTGTAACCTGAGTTACACTGAAGCTTCTTTTTGTCACAGTCGCTCGTAAAAAACTATTTCAAATTGGATCAGTTGTAACCATTTCTGATGAACTTTTGCACTGAGATAAAGGACAGGTGATGCATCCAAGTCTTCTCTGCTGCAAGGAGTACAAAGACAATTCTGTGATGTTTAGCTCTCTTTACTACTCATTCTATTCCATATACAAAACAAATTCTGATTGGTGTTTGTGGCATTGCTGTACAAATTAAACTGAAAACTAATTAAGCAAGTTAATTAAAAAGTAACTGTTTTCTAAGAAAGTTAATTCCCAGATGACCACAATATTAAAAATTACATCTTTCCTTCTCACTCTTCATTTTGTGGCCCCAAAATAAGATATTTGTTTTTGCTATTGTCTTTTTGTATGTTTGACAGAAATGGTGCATACTATTAATCCTGGTAGAGAAGAAGTACAGCTGCATACAGAGTTTTAAAAAGTCCACATAAACAATGAAATCATAGAATCATAGAATCATTAAGGTTGAAAAGACCTTCTAAGATCATCGAGTCCAACCGTCAACCCAACACCACCATG
>NW_008796218.1:12704710-12759625 GCF_000699145.1 Aptenodytes forsteri | reverse complement strand
CTAAACCTCCCTTGGCACAACTTGAGGCCATTTCCTCTCGTCCTATCACTAGTTACTTGGGAGAAGAGACCAACACCCACCTCGCTACAACCTCCTTTCAGGTAGTTGTAGAGAGCGATGAGGTCTCCCCTCAGCCTCCTTTTCTCCAGGCTAAACAACCCCAGTTCCCTCAGCCGCTCCTCATAAGACTTGTTCTCCAGACCCCTCACCAGCTTCGTTGCCCTTCTCTGGACACGCTCCAGCACCTCGACGTCCTTCTTGTAGTGAGGGGCCCAAAACTGAACACAGTATTGGAGGTGCGGCCTCACCAGTGCTGAGTACAGGGGCACGATCACTTCCCTAAATAGCAGACCAGAAGCTAATTTTTCTGACTCAAGGCTACAGTATCAACTACCTGCAGTATTGTTCCTGAATTCTGTTCTTGTAAATATTTAGGAGGAACGTCAGTCTGAAGGATCCCACAATGCATTAGTTCACAAACACAGATCCAAACCTAAAAAACAATCTGCTGTTTCCACAGGACTGCTGAGGCCTGACACGGATTCCTTTGCTGGCCTTAGACAAATTAACAGTATCTTCATCTCCATTTTTTCCATCAGACAACATGGGAAACAATTTCTAACTGCTTCTTGAGGAGCGAAATATTAACATGCAGAAAGATCTTTGAAAATGCAAAGCAGTTAACCACTGTCTGATCCACCTCCCACTGAAATCAGTACCAGGTTTCCATTTGAATGATTACTGTTACTCTTATCGTTCGCCTCCAAGAACAAACAGCATGCGTATAAAGGGTGGTGATTATGGAATCAGACACCCGCGTGTCTTCTCCCGTTTTCCACACTCTGAAAGACAGATGTGCTCAGTTCAGTAACAAATGGAATCCACCCAACCCACTATTCCAAAGTCGGATGATATCTACCTGAAAAGTGGTGGAGGAAAAATAGAAAAGTTTCCAAGAAAATTGTCTGCAAATGGCTTCTATATCAGAATAGTCAGATGCCCTTTTATATAGGCCAACATTAAGACCCTACAGGACTCAGCGGATCATTTGTCATGAGTAATTATCTAAACTGGCTTAATTTATTGTCACGTTGCTTGTTACTGTCAAAATAAGCGAGGCACTCTGTAGTGTTATTTACCAACGTACCGGAGCTTTGCAAAGTTCTTTGCTGCCAAAGCTTCTTTCAACTCAGAATTGCCTGCAAGTTTAAGCTGGTTCAGTCCACTCAATCCTTCACTTGGAACTGAAGTGAGTTCGTTGAAACTTAGGTCTCTGAAATGTGAATATTAAGACAGCGTTACAACAAAGTAAGGCTGAAGATCCTATAGCATACACTTCATTAGAGTAGGAAGGCTTTTTAAGTCTCACACCGAGGCTGTGGTCTAGCAAGTGCCTGTCAGTGCAGCAGGCACTTTCAAGAAGTCTGTCCTGCATACATTCAGCAAGTGAGAGGTTTCGTGATCCACAGAGATGAAACATACAATGGGCACATACCAGTTTTAAGCTAAAACCATTTACTCTCGCAGCAGTTTAATGATAGAGAGAGGAGGTTGCTGCACAGAATAGCCTACTTACAGGTTAACAATAGCTCCAACAGTGGTGAAAGCTTCCTTGTGGATCTGACGGATCCGATTTCTACTGAGGTCGCTGCAATGAATGCCAAATGAGATTTTAGCAGTTTCATCAAAACTTTGTAACAGCCACTGTACTGAGAAAAAAGCTAAGGTGACAAATACATGATGTCTTTGTCAGAAAAGCCGAACAACACTCCCGTTTCCCCTCTCTCCCCAGTCAGCCAGGTGCAGTAGCAGCCAAATCCCGTGGTAGGGCAGCTGTATCTATCCTGCTTCACCTCATCCCCAAGGCAGCATCCATCTCCCATTCCTGCCCCCTTCCCCCTCCTTCTGCTAGCAGCTCAGCCTGCGCTCCCAAGGCAGAGGCCGCCGCGGACACCACCCATTCCCAGGCTGAAGGTGCCAGGACGATCCCTTCGGTGCCAACCGCACCTGCAGCAGGGCACGCCGGCAGGGGTGGGGGAAGGCAACGAAAGAACAAGCAGAAGGGCATCTGCTTTGTTGGATTTCAAAATCCAGATCCAGTTCCTGCTGGACCACCATGACTTATATTATGACATTCCTTTTAAAACACCTGTCAATTTGTGGATTTTTTTCTGATAATTTCAATGTTCCTATATCATCTTCATATAGCTACAGATGTAAGGGGAGGGGAAAATTTTGTTTACTGATCTGCTCCTCCTGAGGAAAACAGATAGGATGTCTCCAATAAATACTATATAATGGAATAATATAGTAATAATATAATGCAAAATAGTGGACTACCGAAAAAAATCTCCTTTTTTTATCTCCATGTATGTGTATATATATTAAAAATTTCTTTATAGGCTAGAAAAACAAAATGGAGAATAGAAAGAACGGGACTGAAACTGGCTGCTGCTAGTATCTCTTGTACATGGTTTGCTTCACCTTAGGATCCAGCATACCTGGCCTTTTGCCATCAATCAGATGTGTAACACCAAACCCTGACATCAGTTTACATGGGAATCAAAAACATTATCTTGTTTTACTCAGTATGCAACTACATGCACTTACAGGATACGAAGGGAGGACAGTCCTTGAAAGGTATCCTCTGTGATTTCATGGATTTGATTATGCTGTAAGGAACTGCAGAGTGAAGAAGTAGAAACAGAGCTTTATTGGCAAACTGGGCTGGCTTCAAACTAAGAGATAGCTCGGTGCCTGCTAATACACAGATTTAGCCTTACCAATGGCAAGATTTTTCTCATTTCCCCTTGTAGGCAAACTGTTTAAGTATCTGCTCTGCACTTCGCATTAGCCATGTTATACAACCATGAAGCTCTTTCGTGGCGCCTCTGCCCAATCCCAATTCACAACTCATTTAACTTCCAAGAGACTGTTAAGTGTGGACTGTATTATTTCCAAGCTAAAAGTAACACTTTGTGAACTTTGAAGAGTCACACTGAGATTTAAAACAAATCTACTTAATTCTGAAGGAATCTTTAGGCCATATTCTTACCCTGGGTGCACTTTTACTTCTTGAAATACAGATTTATGAAAGGAACACGTTGATATTCTTACCCTGGGTGCACTTTTACTTCTCGAAATATGGATTTATGAAAGGAATACGTTGAGAAGAGCTAATGGGCAAGTTATACTTCCAGTTCACTAGCTCCCTTTACAATGAACCATGTGTACAATGAGCCCGAAGATGTCAAGAGTGTAACAGCAAAGGCCTGTGAGAAGTCTATTAGCCCCACTCTGGTTAAGGGGAAAGAAGCTTGAGAGCAGTAGAGGTAGAAGGAGAAGTAGGAATATATGCAGGCAGAAATTGTGTAGGGTCTGGAAATTAAGCTTAAGCTTTAAAGCAATTTAGTAAGGAAAAGCAAAGATGGGGTTTGAATGTGTCTTACAGGGACCAGAGGAAAACATGTTTTACACAAGCACAGGCTGATGGTTGGAGGGAACTGAAGAGTGGAAGAGATAAGAGGCAGGAAGAAAAATACATAAATGCTCGTTCTATTTATGCGTATAGCAATGCTACTATGAAATGCAGGATTAAGGTGTCCTTCATTCTTTTTTGTGCCATAGGAACAATTAAACCTTAGCTAATTGAGGAAAACACAAGTGGTTGAATTCTCTATCCAGCACACTCCTCACATGAGATGGTTATATCATCTCTCTCCGTCCTTAATCTTAGAAACTTATGATCAAACATGAAGCAAAAAAGTTTCTAGAGACTTGGACTAAGCACACTAAGGAGGTAATAAAGATAAAAAACATGTATTTCTACTTACATTTCTTCCAAGGAGTGGCAGCCCTTAAAACTTGGGAGGTCCTTTATATTGTTGTAAGACAAGTCCCTTCAAAACAGAAAATGGGAGAAAGGTGCTTAGTTCAACTCTTTTCTACTTGAAACATCTCATCACTTGTAACCATTAAATGGATTGGCAGAAAAGTCTTCCTGTTACTAACATTCTGCGGAAAAACTAAGGGCAGTTTAGAGAAAATCTGGAATGGAATCACAAGTGTGATCTCTCCACAGCCATCCTAACTAGCCCCACTTCAATTATACATATTATATACACCCAAAAACGTAGAAAGACATAACTGCTATGTCAAGTTTGCAACAGTCAGCAAATAGCAGAAATAAGGCTGTCTATATAACTCTGTAAAATGTTGATTCATTGCCTTTTATTCACTCTATCCATGTAACCCTTTTAAAAACTACATTTCTATATCTCTCCCCTTTTTTGTCTCTGAATTCGGTGAACTTTTTTGTTTTACTTTCCTGAAATATTCAACCAGTGATGTAAAGCAAGCAAGCAAGCGTGGAAAATAAAAAATCATCCCAAAACTCTCTATTTGGCAAACATTAACAACTGAAACTAGTGTTCTGTAACTGGAAAGTAATGGAGAAACAGGCCGTGCCTTTCTAGTGGCTTCAACAGCTCATGAGATCCCTCCCAACTGACATTTTTGATTCTATAGGCACTGCTTTCAGCTCTGCATCTGGGTATATGCATACCCCAAAACCATACTGTACAAATTCCCTGAATTCTGAGAGTTGTAATCTAAAAAGTTAATTGATAATCTGCTTTTTTAGAATAAACTGGATAGATGGTATGCAACACAGGAATTTGGTGCAAATTTTTATTTAGCACGTTGGTACCTCCCTAAGCAGAGCTAGGAAAGTTCAGATTTTCCTGTGAAACTATGCGGCAAAAGGAGACTAGAAACTTGCAAGCAATCTTCAGATTTCTGTTCAAAAGATAAACTGCCGTTTGAAAATAAATCCTACCTCATCATTCTTTTTCCCTAGTTTTTCTTCTATAAAACAGAACATATTTTTCTCCTCCATTTTTCAGCACTTGCTTTTGTTCCAGATTTTCCTGCATGTACCCTTTGTAAACATGGCTTTGCCTCTCCCCCCCGAGTGGTTTCATTTTACAGTTTGGCTTTTTGCATTTATTTTAACACACCCTTACTGCTTTTTCTATTTTGCCTTTGTATTACTATCCTCTTCCTAATCCTCACCTCCATTTCTCTTGGTTTCTGATGCTCTCTCCTGTGTTCCCAAACACAAAAGTCAAAGCACTATAACTAAACTCTTCCTTAACCTCTGAATGTAAGTGATTACTGTTGTGTTAAGAATCAATGGCGGCGGAGTGAATTTGAAGATGCAAAGACTGTTCTGCAGCACCACCTTACATATCTTCTGTAACACAGGAAAGAAATAGTGCATCCCTATAAAGGGGACCCTGTTTCAAGAATACAAGGCATTACATCAACTGTGCCACGAGTCTTGATTTGAAGAATCAAGAAACCAGAATCAGATTTCTAACGTTGATAGAACTACTAGGATGAGCAATTCTAAGCAATACTTTTGCTTTGAATTAGCTTTAAATTTCTTTTAAAACATTTTGATGCAGATGAAAATAGGAGCACAATGTGTATACTTACAAAGTTCGCAGCACCTTTTGCTCTTGACATAAATTAACAGGAATACTGTTTATCTTGGTCCCTGTTAGAGTTCTGTGAAAAAAACCCCGTATATAAATGTTTGCATTGTTGATGGTAGATGGCATAACAAGCATACGTAAGAGCAGAAGAAGGATGGTGTCTCAGCTATCGGGGTGCAAATTTTTTTTGGTTTGGTTGTTTGGAAGAGGCTAACTTTTCTGTTTTTCAGTTCTGTGAGAGGGGGGTTAGTATCAATGGCCTTTTCATGGGCTGTTGCCAGCTTACACTATTAAAAAAAAAAAAAATTAAGAGGCACCCAGGTATCACAGTAAGGAAAGCTATATAATTACTTAACATTTATTGACAGGAAGAGAACATAACATCCAGTTGCTCTCCAGACCCACTAATCATATTTCAATCACTTCACAAGAGGCAAAACCAAGAAATTATTGGAAGTTATTTCTGTAGAAGATACTTACAAGCTCTCCAGATTAATGGTTCCTGTCAAATTAGGAAACCACTGCACCATGCTGGCACCCCGGATGACCCTAAAAAAATCCCCATGAAAATTAGCTGTATTATGCAAAGAATTGTGACGTTCAATCCTGCTATCAGGTAGGTATTTTCACTAAGGAGACAGTCTAAGATCCTCATTGCTTTTGTTTAAATTTTACACATGAATATAGTCTTTTCACTGCTTCTTATACTAGTAATTTGCTTAATCAATTACTCCTCCATTAGCAAACAACTGGAATTCATCAAGCTGGAAAGAGTCGTATCAATACACATATGAAAAGGGCATAAACTCGTAGGTAGTTTGTAGTTCAAAGTCCAAAGTCTCACTCCGTTTTGCTTTCTCGTCACCCCCAGAACTGGTATCTTTTGAGAGTATGCATGCACTAACCTGCAAAACATTCTCACAATGTACATCCCTGTTCAAAAACCACCTAGGACATATTGCAGTTTGTTTAAGTAAGAACCTGAGCATTTGGCCTGAGGTTATGTGTCTTATGCAAGGTAATGAAGATTTAAAAAAAAAAAAGTTGTAGAGCATATTTACTAGAGCTTCTTAAGAAACTGGATATTCCCAACAATAACAATGTTTATAAAAGCTTACTGCAAAAAAATTGTAAGGTAAGAGGCAGTCAGAAAATTTAGTTATTTTGAGTTCTTAGCCACAACGTTTCATGTCCATATATTGTACTATATAGCTGAGATGATACTTACAGGGAATGTAGATCTGACAGATTCTGAAATGCTGAGTTCCCCACAAAAGACAAAGGATTATCATACAAATGTCTGGGAAATGAAAAACATGTTTCAATTGCTGTTCTTACAGTCACTGTCTGCTACAGACTAAAAATAGATGCATGAAAATTACTTACATCGTTCTTAGAAGGGGGTTTCCTGCAAATGCACCATCAGGAATTATGGAAATGTAGTTACTGTGAAATCCCCTAAAGATATTAGCAAAGAAGAAAACCAACACTTAAAAATATCCTGCCAGTAGATTCAACCAATAGTCATTTTCTTCACACCTACTCAATTCCCAATCCTGCCAAAAATAGGATTGTAGTTAAATAGGAGTAAGTCAAACTGTAGGAATAACTTTGAAGGTATGATTTCTGTCTACTGCACATCAGCTAAACTGAAAATATTTCATTACAAAGAAACTGTTCTGTCCAAAACACGATCCTGTGCTTTCTCTCTTCTTCTTCCCCTCTTAAGGAGGGGACAAGGAAAACATGTGTGATCAGTGAATACTTAATTCTGCTACTGGAGGCCAAAACCAGCTCATGATTAAGATCTATGCTAATCGTTCTGAATAAATTGCTTGCTTATATAACTCCAAAATAATTTTGAATAGGTTCCCTCTCTAGCCGATGATTACATTTTCCTTTAATTACAGCATCGCTTAGCATAACTTAATCTGATCTAGGTTGCTGCATAATGAGACAAGCATTCTTAAATCCGGGAATTTCTTTTCTCTTTTTATTTATGGAAAGGAGAAAGAAAACCGGTAAAAAGGGAGAATAAGTAATACTTACAACTCCTTTAGACTTGGGAGTGCTTTTATGGCTTCGGGGAACTCTACCATGTTGTTATAATTTAAATCCCTAGAGGAAACAAAGCAGGAAAATCATGAAATTCGTAATAGTTATCATGAATTGTTAAAATAATTTTTATTTAACACAATTCAATGAAAGTAAAAAGTTCTCAGAACATCTCTAACTAGACCATAGAATAACTTGATTTTTAACTTAGATTTAGTCTTCTGATGTTGCACATGCTTTATAACCAGCTAATAACTTAGGTAAGATATTTAATATTATCCAGAGGATTATTCATGTTAAGTCAAATGACATTTCCTTACAGCAAAGCTCAGTATTTTTCAACAACTCACAGACTTTTCTTCAACAGAATTTACATGGAAATGAACTAAGATTTCAAAGTTTAAAAAATAAAGTAGATACAAATGACTACTCTTTATTAGCTTACTAAGAAAACTTTTCTTTCAGGTTTTATAAAATAAACAGTAAATAAGCCATTAGGTAATAGCAGACCTTCTAGCAAAACCAATTGTAAATACTGAAGGGAAGCAGAGGGAAACCTCATCACACTGAATCATCACACATCAGTGACAGGGATCTGTTGAAATCTCAGTTAACCTGTCACCATTCTAGCAGTAACATCAGGACCGGCTACAGTCTTTTTTCTGCAAAAGGGATTCTTTATGAGAGGGAAAAACATTCTGAGAGTCTTACATCTTACATCAGCTGTGCACGTTTACATAGCGCCTAATTATTCCTTAATTCAGTTCCTAAGAGAATGACAAGATAGTTGGAGTAAGCAGCATTCCTGGACTCATCCAAACTCCTCATATGTTAACAGAGGTTGTCCCTGGCTTTAACGTGCCCTTGCCCTCCTTCATTTGTTTTATTTATTTAGCATTCTCCTAAGCATAACAAAATGCACCGCTGAAGGAGATACCACTTATTAGACATTCAATGAGCAAGCTGAAGGGAAATGGGGAGTGTAACGGCGGCTGAAAGCCATTCCTCACCAAGAAGGTGCTCTGGAGGTTGAGGAGTACTGTGGAGCTAGGATCTGGCCGCTACGGACACCCAGTTCTGGGGGGAGTATGAATTGTCAGCTGGGACAACAGACAAGGGGTGAGGGGAAGGTGATGCTTCCCGCCACCATCCCCTGCTCCTGTCCGAAGGAACATAAGGTTCACTGTTTCAGATAAACCAGTCCATCATCTGAATATTTGCCAGTATTTGAAGTGAACTCAGGTGAATCTCTTGTATGAGAGGCTGGGAACCAGGAGCTGGGCTGTTTTCTACCAGCCTACAGAGGATCGGTTCAGAAGCTGTGGGGACACATGAGCGACAGCCTCCTTGGCAGGCAGTGGTGCCCAACCAGTAATGCAGGAGCAGTGGAGAAACAGCCCGCTGGGGCCTTCTGAGAAACCTCCTATCAACACACAAGAGTTTTGGCAGTGTATCTTAAATATGCTTAATCCTACAGTAAATCTGAGAAACAAATATTTGTCCCTTATCACCCACAGGGCCACTCAAAACACTTCGATACATCCACCTGACTCAGTGGAGTGCTATGCAAAGATACACCAGCTAGATCAGGGCTAGGAACATTAGACCCACATCATCCACTGTGACATTTCACCCAGGCTAATATTTACCTGCTTCTCAACATAGTTAATTAGTTTTGGTGGAGCACTGCACTGATACTAGCCTTCAGTTCCGAAACCTGAGCTGGAGCTGTGTCAGTGGTATGTGTTGTGCTGTGCACACATGCCTTATTTGCAAAATCTTCACCATACCAGTAAAGTAACCTTGATTAAGCTGGGAATGAGACAAACACTGAACAATTAGTTACTTTAAGAAGCATACTTACAAGGTTTCAAGGTTGTCTAATCCATCAAAGCAGTGTTTTCCTATAGTTTTTATTTTGTTATTATGAAGATGTCTAAAAAACAAAAACAAAACAAGTATGAAAATAAGTGAATGATTTCATGTAAGTTAACATATTAGCAGATATTTCTATGAAATCAAGACAGTTAAATGGTTTAGAAAAAACATTACAAGGGGTGGATTATACAGAAGAATGTCTTTCACTTCTCGACAGAAATATTTCATCCTCATATGGGAACAGAACAGATTACCCACAGTCAAGACAACCTATTTTAAACCCTTACTCACTATCCAGAAGTGTGATAAAAAGATGATTTAAACATATAAATCAAAGTAATTTTTCATATTAATCCTTGGAGATATTTAAGACTACGCAGAAACAGGTCTGTGGCAGATATTTTCTTCTTTTAATATCTCTGAAAGCTTTCTCTGACAACCATTGGTTTGAAATATTCGTTGCTAAAATGAGACATCAGGAAAATACACGGCAATCTCCCTATCCATAGCCCATTTGACTTTCTGTTTAGAAGATCTTTAGCAAACCTTCAGCGGGTTGTCGAAGTACACGTGATACCATCTCGTGTTGGTATAGGCTGTTACTAGACAACTGAGCTAAAACATAGCAAAATACCATTTTCAGTGCCATCTTAGCTTAATCAAAACTGTAACTGAGGAAAGAATCAAAGTGACCTATGAAATACAATTACAAATACTCACAGAACAACAAGACTTGAAAGGTTTGTAAATGCATAGTCAGGAATATGTGTTATTTTGTTAAGAGCCAGCGTTAACGCCTGCAGAGAGGGAAGATTGCTGAGCGGATAGATGGGAACTTCTGTCAAGCTGTTGTCATCCAACCAAAGGTGACGCAACTGCACCAGACCCTCAAAACTGTCTTCTGGTATGGCAGTTATATGGTTAGCATCTAAACGCCTACATGAAAACAGAAAGAATTCACATGGTAAACTTACAAATTACAGATAAGTAAAAATATCAATTAAAGTCCTGCTACTCCTGAGTATTTTTTTTAAGCTTAAATATGCTTTACTGAAATAATTTAACATCGGAAAGTTTGAAGGTTTACTGAACGACACATGAAGACCTTTTCAAGGCAAATGAAGAGCCCATAAAAAGAAAGCTGCAAAAAAACTTCTTCTCAGACATTTTTAATAAAACATTTTAACAAATTCATGTGCTTATAATCACCTTAAAGTGAATTGGTAACTAAATAGACACCTCTCCCCTACAAACCCCACAGCTGCTAATACTGGAATACGTCTTTAAAACGGTAGCTTGATATTGTACCAAAGATTGCAGAGGCATTTATTTATTTGAACTGGTTATCCCTATAGCTACGTCGTCAATAGCATCGTATACCGTTATACGCTTTGTTTTGTGGTACTGGTATACACCTTAAGCGACTACTTCAGAGAACAGGATTACTAAAAGCAGTTCTTGAACAAAGTTGGAGCTATGAATTATCCTGGCAAATAACACATTGTGTCATCAACTAAAACCGAGAAACATCCTTCACTCTTGCACCTGATCCTTTGTAACATGCTCCACAAAAGAAATGCAAAATAGCACGTTAGCACTGTTGACTATTGTACATTATTGGATTTGCCATCACACTTTCTCCCCAAATGAACTCTGATCGCAAACGTTAGCAGTAGTAACGCATGTGGTAAGCGACTTAGATATCCTTCACAAAGAACAGCAAACCACGTGCGACAATTAGTTCTGCTACAGTTACCAGCTTGCACATGCTATGGGGTTTCACTGCTTCTTCAGGTTTCAAAGCATAAAAAAAAACCCCAAACCCAAACTCCACACCTGGAAACCTAGGAGGCTAAAATGCACGTCCTCAGCTCCGACTCCAGATGTGAAGCCCTCACGATGGGAGGCGCAGGTGTTACTGTCAGAGTCTCGCTCAGAATCCTTATCCATGACAACTGACAAACCTGATAACTGCAACTCCTTGTCTGATGGCTTTGGCAGCAACAGCAGAAACTCTCGTGCAAAATGACATGTGCTTCTTCCTCATGCAATACACTCTGAAGCAATCTGTTTTTCCATCTTCCTACACTAGCAGCGTAGTTACTTGGATAGCATCACTGGCAACCAGGGCAGGCAAAAGGCACAGACGGGGACCGGTTCAAGTTTATCCACACTATACCATGGAACCAGATGCATTGGGGACAAAAGTGGAAAACCACCCACATTAAAAGCTTAAGCTTGGATTTACACAGACAGAAGCCCCAGGAATGGACAGCGGCAAGGGATGACCCAGGAAGCAGCAAAACTTTAATAAAATGCTATTCTTCATAAGGCGATGAGAGGAAAGGTCAGCAGTGACAGCCCACGAGATGAAAAAAATGGACTGTAACAGATCCGAGCCAGCACAGGGCTAAGAGCAATAGGCAATGTTTGACTGTCCTCTGACCTACAGGCTGTCTTCTCTAGGTCAACACGCAGCTGAACTGTGGTGACTTCGCTGCAAACATGGAAGAAAACACCTTGCATAACTGCTTTGAAATGACTGGTGTACCAGCCGTGGTATGTATGCTGCTGTCTGGGGAGACAAAACACGTATACGCTCCTCCATTAGCATCGATGTTCATTATGATACAAATCAGCACAGGTTTTGAGTTATATTAAGCATTCGCTGTGTTTCTAAAGCCATGATCAGACATGCTCTTGAAAGTCTAGCTGGGTTAGTTTAAGAAGTCATTGCCTCCAGCCGTTCATCCCGTCCCTCTCTGGGCTGGCAGAGTGGACCAAGTGACTGCGCTACATTTGTCCCCGGGCACAGTCGTGACAGCTCAAATAGTACTGGAAGTGCTTCTGGACCCCAACACTTAAAGGACGTGATGAATTCAAAGGGAGAAGACAAGCTTGATCAAGAATTAATGCACTTAATCTATTTCTGTGAAAGAGAGTTTTGTTGTTGTGATGTACGTGGTTTAAATATTTCAAATTATTAGGGAAAAAAGTCAGCAGCTGAATTTTCATGTAATAAAAAGTCAAGAAATGCATCCAATTAAGTAACAAATACACCAATATAAGTGGGAACTTATAAAACTGCCCGTAGTCAAAGACTGTCTCCTAAGATGAGTGAGGTGCCATTAACTCTAAAGCTGTACATCAAAGAGCCAATTCCTATGGTTCATATACTGGCATCCCCTTATCATTTGCCCCATGGTCTGACAGGTGTGTACGCTATTCTGTTTGAATGTTTTTAGGCTGCACTGAGACTGGAACATTTCAGAGAAATTAAGTGTCTGATGATAATAAAGAAAAAAATAAATAAGGGGAGGTAAGGAAAAAAGCCTGCGGCTCTGCTTCAGGGGGGAAAAAAAAAAAAAAGAAAAAAGAAACACAAAACTAGAAATTACCTGTCTTTCTTCTCTCTCCTAAATTCACACACCTCCCTGAAGATCAAAAGAATTATTTTCCAGGAATAAACACATATCCGAGTCTTCTCTTCAACTAACCTTCCCCCCCCCCCCCCCTTTTCTTTTTGAAGCGAAGCAGCATACCCGAGAGGCAGGCCTCAGTCATTGTGACTACTTGTCTACACCTATGTTTGTACTTCACTGTGTTCCTTGCTAAATTCCATTTACTCAAGCAGACTTTGGAAAACAAAAACACACACCGAACCCCAAGCCCTGCTCCTCCTCCCCCCCAGTTAAAGCAGATGATGACCAGAGGAAGGACGGACACACGCAATGAGGGAGTCGAGCTCTCAGCCAGGGAGAACAAAGAGAGTCATGGAGAAGATGATGGACCCTTCATCCCCAGCTTGCTTTGCCAAGACCTCCATCTCCCAGCGCAGACGGATTGAGTACCCAAGGAGCTTTGCATCTTAAACTGATGGCTCTCCACAGCCATCCAGTCTGTCATGTTCATCTTCTCCTGCCCACAGCAGTCAAACTGAGGGGGGGAAAGAAGACCACCACCCACCGTTGTCACTGAGCAGGGAAGTCTGGAAGGTGAAACAGGGCGCTTTTCTAGCGCTCTCTCACTTCTTTTGCAAACATTTGGCATCATCTTAACAAACGCAACGTCTGAATAGAGCTGAAAGTAATCAGCAATGCCAAATCATAAAGCCAAAGTCAAGCAGAAAGACGGGACATCTTGCTGTGATTATTTGTGTCTCTCACTCCCCATTTACATAGCAACTTCCTGATCTCCAAGTCTGAAGATCACTGTGCTAGCCCAGGGTTTTCCCAGAGGCCAACGGATATATCAATAAAATAGTTGAAAACAGATGGTTTGCCCAGAGTTTTCACTGAGCTGCGTTCACAGTTTTAAAGGGAAAACCTGTGATTTACAAATGTTATAGGAACAAGCACAGCATCAAAAGAACCAAAGTGGGTATTATTATGATTACACAAAAAAATATTTATTGGTGCTGGATTTCTGTTATTAGTTGTCATACCTCAAGACTTATTTTTAACTAATTTGGCCATTTCTGTCTCATCCACATTTTTTGTGTTCCTTCATGCCTGTTAGTGTAAGCCTGATGTGCCATAGTTAATTTTTTCTTTTTTTTTTCCTCTTCCAAACAGTCAAAGCTTATCCACATTATGTTCAATGCACAAAACACAGCTGAAATGCTTCTACTTAATGTGAAATGCACATAATGGAGTACTTAGTGAAACAACTGAAAAGCAAACCTAAAATATTTGACAACTTCCACAAAATATTACAATGAAGGACCGCATCTTTTCTTTAAGATGGGATAAAAGAGTATTCACTAGCTCCAATAACTAGCAAAGTACAAGTAACATTCTTCGCTTGGACTGAAATTTTACAAAGACTGTCCTTTTCCATTAAAGTGTTAAAGATAAGACTATGTTCTTTAAATTAGGGCTTGCAGCATGTACTTAAATTCCTTAATCTTTCAGAAGCTACTCCAATTCCAGCTTCCCTATAGGCATTGGCTTGCAAGAGACCTTTACTTTTAGTCCATAAATTCAGAGTTCACTTGCGGAGCTGTCGTCTTCACTTTTATTACCTGTCAGGTTCCCTCCTCACACAAACTCCAACTCCACAGGAAGAAAGAAAAGGAGGATGACAGAAACCTATATATTCAGCAGCTCTTATATCAGTTCAACATATTGTTAAAACAAGTAAAGAACATAGCAACTTAAAGCTCTTCAAACAATTAAGTCAGCTTTAAGGAAACTGTAAAACTAATATGAACTCCTACCTCAATTCAAATGAATAAAAGTTCCACAGTCTAACACATACATATATATGAATTTTTTATATTTATATAGTAATATAAACACACACAAAATTACCATTCCAACTCCAGTATATTTTAAATTTTCATAAAGCTTTTCACTACAAGTCTCAGGCCAGGCCTGCCAGGAGTACGCTAGTGTATGGAGAGCAGATATCTGGGAAGTGGCACAGCATGGCATCCAGCTTTTTTAACACATTACGGGGGGGGTGGAGGCAGGAAAAAACTTTGATACATTTATTCATTTCTGGAGCATTAGGAGCTTAAGAAAAAAAAAAAATCAAATCTTCTCAGTGTTTCCTCGGGATGTCCCAGGAGGCAGCCAAGCCCCCTCCAGCCCTGGTCTCAGAAGCGCCCCTGCACCACACCAAACTGCAGCAGAAACTGCTGTGCCAGACACTTGTACAAAAGCAGGTGTTTGCCAATGAAGCGGGCACAGGAGCACTGTTACTGGGCACAGCGCCTACTTACAGGGTTAAAAAGGCTAAAAGGAAAGGATACTCATGGCCCTGTTTGGGCTGGCCAGCGGCACTGCTTAGAGCAGGCTCCCTACAGCCTGCATCCCTCGTGGGTAGCGCCGGGGAGGCCTCCAGGACCACGCTCGCACATCTCCTCCAGCTGCCCAGTCCCTTCGGTGCTGCTTCTCTGGTTTATTCTTTTCCCATCCTCCAAAAAACACCAGGTGCTAGGCAGTGAGGGTTCCTCCCCACTGGACTGGGGGAAGGCAAGGCAGAGCATCCCTCGGCCATGCAGGTAGGGTCGTGCCGCAGCCAGACTGCGAAGCCAGCAGCTTTGCGTGATCCCAGCTGGTCCGGAGGGAGCAGGAACACGAGGGGCAGAGCCGGACACAAAACTCAGTAGGGGGAGAAAAGAAATCCTGTGTTTTGCTCTCATTCTGTAGTCTCTCCAAGCATGTTATGATCAACCCTTGCTCTGCTGGGGCAAACCAACCAACAGCATGCCAGGGGCCATCACTGTAGGTGCTCCCTGAGGAGCTGGCCACGATCCTCGCCACGAAGGCCACCTGGGTGTCATGAGATACATCCCATAAACATAATCTTAGTAATAATATTCATTATGAACGTACTGCCACACATTTTGCTAACACTATTTGTCTGGGAAGAGGAGATTTGTTTGCAGCTACCGTCCCAGCCTCGCTAGCTCTCATCTGCGACCACACTTGGCCTTCCAAGCTTCAGCGACTGGGAAATTTTAACAGCCTTGTACTAATAGCAAGAGTTTAACATTGATGTTAATAAAAGGAGTATCACTCCTGACTCTTGTGTTAAACCACTTCTGCTCAATGGCAATCATTAAAGAACTTTGCTCTTTGAAGTGCTCCTTCAAAAACCACAAACAAATCACTCAAGTAACACTGGAGTAGATTTTTAGGTTTTGAAGTTGAGTACTGATAAGCCTGGTACCTAGGAAATTCTGCTACAATGCAAGGCAATAAACCCACCATGTTAACAGAGGTACTTTAAAATACTCAGCACGTTTGCTCACTGTATCAAGCGGCAGCTCTCTGTACCTTATGTGTTGAGAACGTCAATGCAAGGATTTGCTTTATTCAAAGACAAATTTACAGCAGCTCTCAGAAACTAATGATACATGCCAAAGCAATTTCAACCACCAGTACTGATGTGCCAGCATATCTGTTCTTCCATTTATACGTTTAAGATGGTACCAGTCAGCGATCACACAGTTTGCTGCAAATTACCTGTAGAGGATTCAGCTGATCTTTACCTACATGCTGTATAACTTCCACCATCCCAGTTAAGTTTCTGATCGTTCCATTTCTAATTTCCCCATTTTTATTTAAATATTAGCAATTCCTTAAGCAAGCCCAGACAGTTAAAAAAATGTTACAAAAATCCCAGAGATTGCTGAAGCTCACAAGAAATACCTATACCTCACTTTCAAGAAAACCAGAACAGCTTCTAAAAGTGAACATGGCATAGAAAAATGAGAAGCTTGTCATTCAGCAAGTATGTAACCTTCATGAAGCAGTATATTTAAACTGCTCATATTTAAAGATTTTTAAGCACAAACACATTCTTATACATTCTTTAAAAAAAAATGCAAGGGAGAAAAGCATATTCAGCATATTTAAGTTTGTATTGGTTTTGCAGATTACAAAGAAAATGTGTGTGAATTTCTCCCTTTCCCATAGTTTAATCCTATAGCTTAACACAGACTCACTTGAGGGCTGGTCCCCTTTAACCCTTTAATAACAGTGAAGTAGGGAACTAAAACACCTCTGGAGAAGATGACCCATTAGGAGTTGGTTAGGTGAAAAACCACCTGCCACTGTTAAAGGTGCATGCTACATATAAGAACATACAATGCATAACTTCATCTAGTCATTGCTGTTAATGAACATCTTCCACAGTCTCCCAGACAAGATTATCCTTACAGATAGCCCTGTCCTTCAAAACTCTGTAATCCAGAATCACTAAATTATTAACAGAAGCCATAGAATACACTGTAAGAAAAAATTAGCAGCATTAAAAGAGAACTGTGTATTTTTTGGTACAAGACAGCGTTTGCATTATCCTCTCCAAACTCAGGGACCTTCCCTTCTGACACCTCTCAATGTGCTTACAGTTTACATTACTAAAATTGTTGTCATCAGCATGAACTACCGCTTAAAGCTGTGCGGTTTCATTATGGTACCAGCAGAATGTTTCTAGATTTGATCTGAGTTTTGTTTTTTTTATAAATACAGATGTAACTTGATCTGTATAAGGAATCCTTCCTAAAATAAAAAAATAATAATAAGGCTATAGCAGATATGTGCTATAGCACATTTAAAATGTGTCCTGACTGAAATACACCTCCGTCCTCTGTCCCCACCCTTTTTCCGCACATTTTTACCCTGCAAAGCAAGATCCTGCTCTCATTTCTCTCAGTCCCACACCAGGACCCCAGTCTTTCCTGCCTGGGCCAAGCCCATTCCCTCTCCCAGAAAATATAATCACATTCCAGTTCAGCACATTCACACCTCCTGTCTCATCCCGCCTCAAGCCTGCTCCAGCCTTCCGAGATAGGAAGACAGACAGCAAAACTGGTTATGATCCTGCAGTGGAGGCTACGAGCAGACCAGGCTAGGGAGCCAGAACTGCTACCGGGTACCGCAGAAAATTACTGCTGACCACATGCATGAAGACACTTACCCTGCAGCTCAGGTGAACACCCACACAAAGGGAAAGGCAGGAGCTATCAAAAGTCGAGTACCACGCTGGCATGGTCCCAATACCCCCAATTTGGGAACCTGGCATAACAGCGTAGCTGCAGTGCTTTGAACTATTGCTGCAGAATGCTCTACTATTCCCTGCATGTGGGCACGTGTGCACATGTGCAGGGACAGTAACTCGGTGATTCCTGAACTACAATTATAATAAATCGTCTTCAATACGATAGCAGCTATTGACAAGCTTTCAAAAATTACTCCTGGATTTGACAGCAAATGCCCACGAAAATTGGCAGCAATTCGGTTTTTGGGTTTAAATGGAACACAGTTCTCCTTTCCAAAGCATCTGAAAGCCTTTGTTTAAATAACACAGTTTCAGTATTAGTCACACACTGAGGATTGTACTAGAATATTCTGTGCTATGACTTAAAATTCATATGTAGCTGGGTTTCTGGGGTGAATTAGAGCAACCCTAGAAGTTGCTGTAGTTCACAGAACCACTTTGCAAGTCCCCACATTCTCAGCTGAAGCTCAGAATAAGCAGTGTTACAAAAAAAAAAAAGTCATCACAGTCAAATATGCTTCTTATGCTAAGGCACCTAAACAAGCGACCCTCTGAAATGGCTTCCTGGTCCTTTCAGGCTCTGCACACGCTGCTGGAGCAGCACACCACTCTACTACCTCTGGCTCTCTGTATGACCCTTGGATTGCCAATAAACTTCACCAACACCATTTCCAGATCTAAAGTACGAAGTACACCACTTCATTACCTTGTGATAACAAAAAATACACCGTTGATGCTTTGCAGTAAACTGAAATGCATCAAAACTATTGTTCACATTTGTGAAGCTCCTTATTTGTCAGGTCTTTCTGCTACCAAAAGCGGCGGGCTCAAGCTGGGTAACCAGTGCCTTCTGTCTGGGTAGTGCAGTCCCACGGTCCCAGATAGCACGGCATCTTGCAATGGCAGAATGCATCCTGCCAGATAAACTTTTCTGAGGTGCTAGACAGCAAGTTTCCACTCAGTAAAACTTACATTTTGCTAAATTTCACCTCCATAAATAAAGGACGCTATTCTAACTCTCTTTTGGAGGCCAGAGCTGGGAAAATATCCAATGTAAACAGAAAATAAAGAGCTGTTATTTAGTATTCTGAATGAGGCTGGCTACTTGCCAGCTATAATATTAACATTAGAGATCATGAAGCTCCTGTAACCATCATCTTTATTTCCACCCAGGTATGTTTACTGGGCTCATTAATACATACGGTGTGGCAACCGTCTTCCTACGCAGCTGGAAATTGGAGCACATTAAGAGGGAAATTGGATAGTTCGACAGGAGTTGCAACCAAATGATTATCAATATGCTATAAAGTTTTATGAGCAAGTAATTTGTGTCTTCACCAAGAAAAAATCCCCCTAAAGCCTACTTCAGAGCAAACTGGGAAACTGCCAAAAGAGAGTCAGTTAAGTGATGTTTAAACTTGCAGGTTTTGGATGGAGATTACATATTAAAAAGGTAGAAGCAGGTTTTCTAACATATATTCTGCAAAGAGTTTTATGTTTTAGAAGAAGGTCACAGCAGCTCAGGAGCTTTAAATCCACTTTTGACGCAAATTCCTTTGGGAGGGGAACAAACTTTTTTTTTTTTTTTTCTTTTTACATTAATAAAGCAGCATGCTGGCACTGAAGTTTCCATGTTCACACACAAAATTCAGAGGAACAGTCCTACATTCCTTTACCAGAAGTTGCCCCCTACATTAGTAGGGGATATGCATAACTACACTGTAATTTTATGAGTGATGCAATAAACTGAAAGTTTTCCTGAAATTCGTTAAAATGACAGAAATGCATTCTGGTGAAGTAAACAAGTTGCATAGGAAAAATGCTTTACATTTCTCGCTACACTTGTCTCAAAACCCAATTTATTCTCAAACTGTTGCCAATTCTAACAAATTATGGTGACCTTGCAATGGAGACAGATATCCCTCTCAGGAACAGAGAGAGGGACAACCCAAAGCATGACCCACACCAGTGGAAGAAAAATCTTTCTGAGCTTCTGACACCGACGGCCTCCAGACTGGATTTGCCCACCTTATTTCTAACAGCTATTCTGAAAACTCAAGGTTTTCTTCAGAAAAAGATGTAACAAGTAGCTTGCTACTTATTAACCCAATTTCCTCCTTTTTCACCTCCTAAAATTGATACAGTTTATCATTTGCCTACGAACAATGAAGCTCCTAAAAAGGGAATCCTCACCACACTTTAAATTGTTACTATTGTATTTTAATTACAATGATATTATGTCAAGCAATTATACTGGTTACATTACAAAATATTACATAATCATTCCATGATTTTTTTCCAACAACTAAAATGTCTGCTTTTTTTAAATAGCTCTGACATCATCTTGTTTCCAATCATATTAAAAATATATGAATTTTAAAAAAATAAAGAGATGCTGGCTTAATTTACACATTCATTATTTCCCCCTTAATTTTGTCCCTTCCCTTTTGCACATAAAATTATCATCAAACCAGCAACTGGAGATTTAATATTTTAAACTTTAATTAGAGAACAAACATTACTGTAAGTAAGTAGAGAAAAAAGCACATTCATCGGAAACGAAACGGATGATTTGTAGACAGCAAAAGTATTTACTAAAGTAGTTTCTTTTTTGGCATCACAGAAATGCTGGAAGCCAGGAAGGAGTTTTGTTTTTTTTAAATAATTACTAAAAGGTTATTCACATCATGTAATTTGAAGGATTTTTATTACGACGCATAGCATTTGCACAAAGCAGACTGTGGCCCTCAGACCAAGGTGTTCTCCTCTTCTACACACACACTAAAACAAGAGGGAAACGTGGACATTAAATTTGCAAAACGGCTGCAAATGCAAACCTGCATCCGTCCTACTCTTGGATCCAAAAACCTGGAAGAGCCCACGCCAACTCGTGGCATCAAAACTCGCCGCTCGCTCCTGCTATGAGCTGTGTGCTTCCCACGCTCGCCGTCGCGTGCAGGAGATCCTCGCTGGTAAGCAGCCCAACAGAAGCAGGTCCGTGGCTGCACTGGGAGGTGGGGGAGGTGGCACGTCCCTGCACTGCGCAGACTCCCGCTCCCCAGCGGGATAATCTGCAGCCAATCTTATTCTGCCCCATGCTGCTTACTGTGCTTTCTTCAGATGGAAAAGGCGGGAATACCTGAGCAGCTACGAGAAGGTCGTGGCCAGGATCCAAGTTTAGGGAATGCAGAAAGCACCTTTGCAAAAGCTGCGTAATAGTTTGCAAAGCTATTTTGCAAAACTGATTTTTTTTTTTTTCTTTTTTTTGCAAAACTATTCCATAATCTGATGCAACACTGAAAGAAACAGGGTCTTAGGCCAGAAACCCAAATTTTGGCACAGAGGGAATAGATGATCTGCCCTCTCTCTCTGTACGTAAGCAGAAACGAAGAAAAATTTTGAAGCCCTTCTCCCCTCCACCTCCTCAGCACAGTGATAAGCATCTACCACCTAGAGAGCTGTAACTAACTATTAAGGTCTGATTAAGATGCTTTATAAAACATAATAAGCCATGAGATAGTATAAGCACATATGAAATATCTTATGAGCAACTAGTGATAATGGCTGAGGTGTTCATAACTGTCTATGTGATTTCAACACCTTCCAGTAAAACCAATACTATCCATGTCTCAAGCAATACTCCTTCCCAGAAACCCCTTTCCCTCCTCCAGATACAAAAGACTTGGGCATGATTCATTTTTGCACAACATTTTAAAATTGCTTAAACACCTTAGGACATGCAAGAAGGATGATAAATGTTTAATTCCATCACCGCTGCATTTATACAGCAATCTTGTACCTGGGTTTGGGTTTTGAAAGAGTTTGGATTTGGGTCACCCCACCAAAGATGACGAATACAATTCCTTATGAACTTCACTTGGGAAACTTTGTTCCAGTTGAAATTGCAATATCAGAAAGTCCAGGTACGTTATTACACATACATGATTATACTTCAAAACTCTATAGAATGAAGCAAGCATGTACAAAGTGACTGAAAGTGGAACTTGGAGAACAGTGCAAGAAAAAAAGCAAAGTAAGAAAACTTACAAGGACTGTAAACCGCTTAATCCTCTGATGGCCTCATTAGGTATAGTCTTCAGCTGATTGTTCTGTAGGGTTCTGTAAAAATCCACTGTGTTAGTAAAGCAGAATTTGACAGTAATCTTTATCAACAATAGAGATGACAGAAGAGCCCATGGTGCTGTTATGGTTTCACACATTTCTATTATACATAAAAGCATGTAGAATTATCAAGACCAGATACCCAAAGCCAACGATGAAATGAGAAAATGGTCGATTTAGTTTTATTTACAACTCATTAATTAACTGCATTGATTTGCAGACAACAAGCCTCTGACATAATAGGCTGAAATTCCCCTGGGAACTCACTGAAGAGGTTGAACAACTTAACGCTAGTACAATTTTGCTACAATGGATGACATTTTATTATTTTCTTGTGAAATCATCCTATGCATGCTACAAAATACATAAACCTCTAATTTTTCTTAAAGCCGCATCAATACACAATGCATTAACAATCTAATAAAAAAAGTGTGTTCACAACAAAGCACCTCTGGGCATAACATTAAAAAGACACAGAATGAAACTAGAGCCAAGCTGAATGAAGTTATACTGGTTTGTTTTTGTTTTGTTTTGTTTTTAAGAACTCCTCTTATGGGACGACATATTATTGCATGATGAGTTCTTTTATAAAGAGAATGTAAGTAACTGAGTTCTCACACATTATAAATTATTACTAGATTTTGGTACATACTGGGGCAAAATGCAAGTGAACAAGTAAGTTAACTGTTAACTAATATCCAAGTCCCAAATTTTTCAAGAACCACTAGAATTTCAGGCACCTCCAGTGTTGAGTATCCTGATGGAGATACCTTCAAGAGCCTTGACACACTTAATTCGATTTACAAAACATCATTAAGTAGTATTGCAGATGGGCAGTTTCCTAATCTGTACCCTGCTTATGCTGTTTGTTTATGCTTCTTTCTTTATAACCTCAGGGTCCTTTTCCACTAGGTTTTTAAAATATCTGTTTAATTAACTATCTATTACCCTACTAGCAATCGGAAATATTTACATCAGCATAAATGCTACAATTTCTGGGTACAGGTTTTTAAAACCCCAAACAACAGAAAGCTCTTTTTATCCTTAGCTATGGAAAAACAGTTGAAATGAATATTTTTATCTCAGAAAGAAAAACAGGATATGGGAAACAGGGCATACAATTCTAACTTTTTTTTATTAAAACTTTTTTCCTAGTAGTAAATCATTTTCACCTAAAGAGGCATCAAACTATGGAAATTATTTCTATCACTGGTAGGGGATGATTCAAAGGTCAAAGAGTATTTTAAGTCTCTGTAAGCACTAGTACTACCTGATCATGTCGGGGCACCTGATGGAGTGAGCTGAGGGGGTGGAGAACAACAAAAAGCTTTACATGTCCTTTTTAGAATTTTTCCTTCGCAGGATTCTTCTGCTACAAGATACACTTCAGAAGCAAGTGTTCTAATTAAATGAAGTAATTACAGTTTAGTCAAATTCACTGCTGCTCATCATCACCACTTACAGCAGGCTTTATTAAAAAAAAAATAATGAATGTAGGCGAGCTGTAATTTTGGGGGGGCCAGCAGAGAAAGGGGAAAAAAAATTAATCCAGCCTACCAGTAAACAGGCTGGCTGTGCACTAAGAAAGCATACTGCTAGCTATGAAGCTCTAAAACCCGATTACTTACAGAACTTTGAGTTCTTTCAACCCAGACAAGGCCTTCGGATGGATAAAAGAAAGGTCATTGCCAGCCAGTCGCCTGGAAAAAAATTGCAATAATAATTTCAGTCACAAAATTCAGTACAAAATACAACTATCTAACAAGGAAAATCACCAATACATCAAATCTTGCAAGCAGTTACGCATTTTTGCATCCGATTATGCCATATTCATGGTCTTCCAAGTTTGCATCAGTTATTTCAGTCATCGCGCATATTTTAACGACGAGAATGCATTACTCAGCCTCATGGATATACTTTTGCAAACATGCTAGAAAAAACACACCCCAGAACGATGAAGAATCTTCTTATGGTACTAGGTTTGAAAAGTTCATTTACCAACTATTAACATGATCCTCTGGCTTTCAGCATTGCTCTGCTGAAACACATGCTCTGGTACCCATGTGTTTTCAATCTATACAGCGATTTCTAAAGAAACTATGCAGTTAAGTAAAAATAGATAGATGCTAGTGTGAGGCAGGTAGAAGTTTCTATGCAAATCCCAAATGTGAAGATGATATTTGCAAGCAGGTGGTACACGTTCACGGTGGTGACACCTGACAGGATGCCCGCTGATATTACCAAGACGTAATCCTGCTAATCTTTCATGTTTTTGGTCAGCTATTTGGACAAACTTTTCAGAAAAGAAAACTGTTTTGGAGGAGGGAAAAAGGGAACAGGATTCTGAGCCGTACCCACTCTCTCTCAAGATGTGGCCGGTTTCAAACTTGGACTGCTAGATACTAACACCATGTGAAAACCACCATGATATTAAAAGTAATAAATACAGGAGACACTGCAGAAGACAAAGCAGGAAAGCAGAAACAGCCGCCAAAACAGCTGTTTTCAAATAGCTCATTTCCCCTTCCCCCGCTCCTTTTTTCTTCAACCTTTTTACCACTATCCTGACCAGCAGACCCTGTGTGGTCCAACCTTTGTTGAGCTGCTAATAGTTGTGACACAAGGTATTTTATTAAGGATAAAAGACAATAATGCAGAACACCTGGTAACCCATAGCTGCCAAAAGATGCCATCATTTCGGCAGAAGTATGTGCTTTCAGACTTGGTTTCATATCCAAGCTGAGCAAAAGCAACGTTGGAGAAGGTTGTACAATGAAATCATCTGGTGGAAATACTATGTACAATGCAGTAAGCCTTAATAATTAAAAAACACTCAATGTGCTTTAACAAAGGTTACAGACTATCAAAACCCACCTCTGCTGTTACAGGGCACTGTGAAGCAAGCCAGACACACTAAGGGGAAAATACTATCTCAAAGAGGTAAATGAAGGAAGTAACGAGAGCATCATCTAAAGTATCAGCTTGCCAGAACATATCAACATTATTACGTTTTTATCTTAGTCTCTATTTCTAACTACATAAAAGAGATTACCCAAAACATTTGATACCTACATAAATCTGCTTGCAACAGAATTAATGACTTAATAAAATGCTGCCTGATAGAGGGGATGCTAGTTATGTTTATCAAATCCATTTGTCAAAGGTAGATGGTTTTATTTATAAACCAAGGGAGAAGAGGACAGCTTCTCATGAACACAAAGGTGACAGCAGCAGCAGATACTACTCGGTTTTAGAAAACTGTGTTACTATCATTTGTGAAAGTAGACCTTGGTATTTAGTCCCTGTGTTCTCACACACACCCCAATTGCCATAGCTATGGCTCTGACATCATTACAAGCATGCTTAAATCTCAACTTCTTCCATCTTAAACAAAAAAAAAAAAAGACATCTCCTGACTGCTGAGAAAAGTTTGTCTGCATGGCTTGTGTATAACCAAACATCTTTGAAACCAGAAGAAAAATAAAAAGAATCAATGTATACTTATTCTTGAAATCTCCTGCCTGCAAACAACCTCAGGACTTCGGAGCTGTGACATGGTTTTTCAAATACTTTCAATTTTTAACATGAATGAAAAATTCCAGATGGCAACTCAACACTCCCTTAAAATTCATTTTGTTGTCAGTAGCTGCCCGAATCAACTGCATTAACTTTATCTGGGGGGACATGGAGGGAGGTTTGCAATATTTCATGGCTTTCTTTTGAACAATTTCATAAGAAGTTCACTGTAAACAGAAAGAAATATTGATTAAACATGCTGGGTCTCTACAACAGAGGACCAGTGATCTGCAAAACACATGTTTATTTTAAAAAGTGTTCAAAACATCAAAATAGAAATCCTTAAATCAAGCAAAATTTAACTGAGACTATAGCATGGAATTATTTTGGCACTCAAACACTACTAGTTGATGTTGATTACCTACCACACGCTTCAAGAAGAGGCAGCCCTGCTAAATGTGCGTCAGGCAGCTCTGGCTGCAGCTCTGCCAAGGTTCCCTGTTAAACGGGCTGGTGTGCAGCTTGTCAGGCATCTGCTGTAACTTCTCCCTCCCCCCGAAGAGGCTGGGGATTATGATTTGTTTTAAAAAAGCTAAACTAAATCCAGTTGAATAGCCTCCCCCAGTCTCACTGAGTGTCACTAACACAACCTACAGAGCACTAGAAACAAAATACAGCTGAGCCAGAGCAAGGCTTGCGTGACTTCAAATAGCAAGACTTCGCCTGCCTCAAGGCAACTCCTGTTTATTCAGCCTTTTTGCAACCAACAGAAAAAAAACAACCTGCAATCCATTACATTTCCGTTTCTCCTCCATCTGGCAACCTTCCAGGAAACAGGATACAACTAGCCAAGTGTGCAAAGGCTTTACTAATCAGTTTGCCAAATATACATTTATCATTCACGTCCTAGCCTTGGGGAGCATGGCTGCTCCTTAGGAGGTTTCAACTGCAGCTCTCCAGCAGGCAAAGACCAACATATCATACGCTGCTCTCAACATGCTTCCCTCTGCTGCAGCATGCAGCAGCTGGGAGGATGGAAAGATTTCTCTTTACATAAGCAGGTTCATTTTAAAGAGAGAAACGAAAAATTAATAGCATGTAATATAGCACACATACAGCATATAAATGAAGACGTCACTGAAATAGTCCAGTCAGGTTTTCCACGTTACCTCCTTTCAGCATGTCTTAAAAATCATCACATTCAGATTTTCAAATATAATGTTTAAAACAATTAAATATTTAAAAAGCACCTCTGTTTCCCTCTTTCTGTTTCTCGCACACACACAGTAAATGGGCTAAGGAAAATCACAGCTTTACCAAGCCCCAAACTCCAGCACAACAGAAAGGAAGGAAGCTTCATCTCCTTGCAACAAGACTCACTAACCTGCTTGGGACCGGCCCATGGTGGGACAACTCCACACTGCTATGAAGCTACCTGAAGGCAGTCCTACATTTACACTATCGAGAGCCGAGTACCCATCCGTCCCTTCATTTTGAGTGGAAAGAGTCTCAGAGACCTGGTCTGAAAGTCCATCTATAGTTACTGAGTCAAGGCACATCACCGTTGGTTAGAGCTCTTTTTCCAAAAGGCAGAGCACTGTAAAACAGATTCATCCACAAAGACAGTAAAGACTTAATTGAACAGACGATTGTAAAGTGCCCTGATATGCTATAGGTCACAAAAACTTAATTTGCTGTCTTTTACTTCTCAAGATACGCAGACACAGCAGCAGGCATCATCTGAAGTGGGGTGTAAATGTGTATCACACTGACCAAAAGCTTTCCTGCTAACTCGATTGCGACTCCCCTTGTTTGGAGACAGCAGAGTTACACCTTGGAGGCTTCTACAGTGGAATCACAGTTGTAATGTGTGACCACATTAGTATCTTTCTTCTAGGTTGGCAATCCCCTGTAATTGCTTGGTATTGAAAACTGTAGTCCTCTATTTTTACTTTAAAAAAATAAAAATAAAAATTGAGTGTTTCAAGGGGACAAAATTTCTGCAAATTTGGACAAATTCAAAGAGACAAAAACCAATTTCAGCATAGCAGGATAACAGAGTAGGACACATGGAGGACAAAATACTTCTGCTATCCTGTCATATATAGGTGAGCAATACCCTCTAACCATTATTTTAAGTGGCACAGTAAATGATCTCCAGATGTAGAGGACACGTTGTCGTTATTACAGAAATCAGGATACAATCTGGCTGGGGAATGATCTTCCACGGTATCTCATTCCCAGAATACACAGCAAGCATAGTTGCTTGCACTGAAACTCCTCTGAAAGCAGCAAAGACTGTTTTCTCTCTTTTGGGAAATTAAAACTTCTACAGTTATGGGTCTGGCAACCCGGCTGCATGTTAACTGAGCCAAGTTAATCACTGGTGTCACTCCAAAATCAGGGAGGATGTCCCAGGGATACATTTTTGTCCCTAACAATTAAAACCATCACTCTCATTTTGACAGGATGCAATACAAACTTCTTGGAAACCTCTCTGCTTGCCTTGCATCCCAGATGGTGGTGAACCTCAGGTTACTTAAGCAAAGAATTAGGTCTCCTTCTGTCCTTCTGAAGATCCTGGGCACATACACAAAGTGTTTTTGCTGTGTTTTTTTCTTTCCTTTGGCGGTATTCTGGGATCCTCCTAACCTTATCTGTCCATCTTGTCTCTGATAACAATACATTGGCTACTTTTTCCATGGATCAACTGTAATCTTACTTCCTCACTGAAAATTCAAATACTGACACAGACTGCAATCCTGACGTCATAATAAATCACCTGATATATTAGTTTTATTTCTACATTAGCTGCTTTCTGGTAAGACCCAAGACCTAGTCAAGTCTGAACATTCCACAGTCGCCTTCAGACCATCCACCACTGGCTGTCTACCCACGCAACACCTCCTTTCAGCTCTCCCAACTTTTACCTACCTATTTTCATCCCATTGGAAAATATTCCATTGCTTCCCCACTTGCATTTTAGCAATTTCTTTACTTTTTTGCTGTCTTGCATCAAACTATTCTGCCATCCTTAACATGCCTGTCCCTAACATCAACTTTTTCAGGGTTCTTTGTGCTTCCCACACAAACTTGAATTTTACTTCATGTTCTCCTGCAACAGAAGTAACCTTTGAAAATGACTTATAGACACACCTGCTGGGTATCATAGATTAAATTTTCTCAAACTTCAGAAAAGAGCTTCAGGTTCCACTTATTCCAGAAAAGCAGCCACTTTGGAACAGAATTCAGTTTTCTTAACAGATGATGCATAGTTATGTGCTACAATTTATTCATCCAGGTTTGAAGCTTTACACAGGAGGTACAGCCATTTGCAGGAAAATACCAGGGGCTCGCTGCTTCCCCTGTGCAGAGATCCCCTGCCTGGCGAGGGCACATGCCTGCGCAGACAGCTCCTACCCAAGCTGGGCAGCTGCAGAAGGGGACGGGCTGATAAATGGAAGCCTTATCACCAGACTAAACCTTGCTTTGCTTATCTGTGATTAGCAAACAGCCCCTCTGGGACTTTTGTCAGCTGCAGCCTGCTGCACGACTGTGAAGCCAATCAATAACCTACAGATTACTCCCAATTCTTCCACGCCAATCCAGCATAACTAAATGGATACTTTATTCTGCTGCTGCTAATGGAAAACGCATTTGTCCCCTTCTCCTTTTCTTGCAGTAGTTTCAGTATTCTACAACCTCAACCGCTATTTATAAAATCGTGAGTATGTAAGCCAGGACACATCAGGACTGAAAAAGGAAGTCTGTAACTACAACCAGCACTGAAACTGCACCAACTCCATCCAGCTCAGCAGGCACTTCTCATCCTAAGACTTCCCTTTCTAGCAGTTACAGCTTTCTCAAAGTTATACTGACCTTCAAGGTACTAGTTTGTTTTCAAAATGCATTCCTTGTCTAAAAACTTAAAATGTCTAAGTAAACTAAACTGACTGATTAAAAGAAGTCTAAAGCCTGTCCATAAGTTCTACTGTTAAATTGTCAGCAAAAGTCACCAGACAAAATATGGCTCTATGATATTGCTTTTCATGGACTATCAAAGAATACTTATATTTTTTTCTTGTTAACAGGAAAATAAATGATGGATTTTGAAGCAAGCAAGCATTCCCATCCATGCAAAATATACTCTATCATTCAATTTGTAAGCAGTATCTGTACTGGGGCAAGACCTCCTTGAAGTAGAGCCCACTGGCTACAACACATATGCGCTGTAGGAAACACATATAACCTAAAACAATTATTATACAATATGAGGTGTTGAAGCAAGCTGTCTTTGTAGTCCCAACTAGTATTCTCCAGCAAAACAACAGAAGTTTGCACAAATTTTCTAACATGGACATGTCTTAAAAATAAGCAACAATATCGTGTCGTCTTGAAAATTGGTAACACCTAGTCTACAGCAGTAATGACAAGTTGTTGCAGTATGCAACTTTGATTCCTCTTACCTCCAAAGCAAAAAGCAGAATACGTTTTATAAAATACACCTTCTTCTCCCTAACTGCCTTTGCACATCTTGCACTGTGTCGTGATACCTTTCCTTTGCTCTACCATAGGCCAGGTAGACCTCTCCCTCAATGGCTATTTCAAGGCACTCGGGTGAGTCTGCATATGCTTATCTAGGTTCTGCCACTCTCGATTTCTATTTCCTTCTAATTTCTCATTGCACAAATAGCAATCATTACACATGCCATAGTGTTTACTGGAGAAGGAGCTACCCAAGACAAATATCCCATGTTCCTCACCGTGATGCACAAACCTAAATATTCCAGTGGCAGAGTAGCAGGGTGCTGGGTGGCTTTCAGGATTTTATTTCTTCTTCCTGTACCCTCAAAAAGCCATGTCTAACATTAACTTATCCTTTTCGCTATGGATGCTGAGAGATTGGGGGCACTTAGCTGTGCTATGGGAATGACTTCCACAGTGATGAGCCAGCTGCTGAGAAAGCAGAGGGGGAATTGTGGTTGACAGCTCCAGTTCAGGGGGCTCCACCACTCTGAGAGGGATCTGTGGATTTGATACCGACTTCACCACGGGCCAGCGCAGAGAGCGGCACGCGAGATAGACAGGCTCTCTGCTGCCCATGCAGATCTGCAGATGGGCTGCTACACTGAACTGACAGGAACTCTTCCAGCATCAGTATGCTCCTTCCTGGCTATAGATACGTTTCACTTACGTAGTCTGTAAAGCAGACACACAGAGATGAAAGTAACCAAGCTCAGTTTTGATCAACTGGGGTGCAACAATTAAATCAACTATAGATTTGTGCTTTTAGCAGATAGTCCTATTTAGATGCTCAGAAGGTATCCAAGATCATGAAATATATTGATGGTTAGACATGAGAGAGTGGAAAAAATGACTGTTGAGATAGTAAATTCTCAAAGTTGCTTCAATCTGTCCATACAGGCTGTTTCTTGCCCTGGCATTTATTGGCTTTCCAGGCATGGGATCTTTTGAATGACCATGCATCTAGCAGGTGACGCTGCAAAATGTGGAAGTGGATTAAATCTACGTATATTTGGCAATTAAACCTCTGTTACCAGTTTTCTAACCACTTCAGATACATACTGGGTAAATACAAGACCCACGTTTTGTAGACACCTCCACAATGAATGACCTTAGAGAAATGGGCGTAACTTTCAATATGATTCTTTGTTTCAGATTTAGGTCAACTGTTAACTTTTCCCCAGCTGAAAAAAAAAAAGCAAGTATTTTATCAGAATCATCTAGAATTTTACTTTTATATAGGAAAGGCAGGAAAAGAACTTTACATGAGTACAGGTTACTACTTCTGTGCCAGGATAAGATCTGCCAATGCTAATTAGGCAAGAGTACCTCAGTACTCACAAAAAATATACCAAAATACAACCACCCAAGAGGAAAGGAGGTAAAAGAATGACTTAATTCCTCACCATGTCTTCTTACGGTAACATATAGTGTCATGCCGAGATACTATGACGACAGAATGCACTCAATTACTTTCTCAGAGTACAGGGATAATACATTTACCCCTCCAACATATAGGATTTGGTTTTTCCGCTTTTCTGTCTGAATATCTAAGGCTTTTGTGACTCTTCTTGAGGCTTGAGCCTGGAACTGGCTGCCTGCTCACTTGCACACGTACATCTTTTGTCCCACACTCCCATTCCTGAAACCAAAAAGAGAAGGTGGACTGCACGGTATGAGCACTGTTTGGGGGACTCTACCTGGAGAGACCCAGCCTGAGAGCTTCTGAGGCTACCGCTCGGCCTCCAGAAGTTTCTCATCTGGTTTGTATGTTCAGACAGCCCCAACCTGGCAGCTCAGGCAGCATAATAAATTCAGGCTTGTAAGACGGGTCTTGAAGCATAACACCGAACAGTTCAGCCTCCAGGCCATTTAGCTAAGCCAGCTTCTGTGTGCATGCGCATGTGAAAATAATGTTGAACACTGAAACTCGAAGACGACAGATAAGGGAAAAAGTTTTGTTTCCCTCTAAACGTACTTGCAGCAGAATAACCAGTCTTGGGATCCTTATACACAACCATGCCAACTTTTGAAATTAACATGTAGAAACAGAAACTGGAAAGAAGCTTCCTCATCTTCTAAAAACAATGGAATTTACTGAACCTACTAGCATCTGTCCCCACAAACAGGAAAAATACGTAACTGTTAAGCACAGCAAGAACCTTCTAAGCTACAGAAATATTCTTGTATCAGCAGGATTGAAACTCATCCAGAATCAAACTGATTTAGGACTTGCATAGATAAGAAAACATTAATTAAACACAGGTTGGCCAACATGTTTTTAAACATCATTTAGCATCTAGTGCAGACCAAGTAGGTGATGTTTAAAAATATCTTAGCTGACTGTGGTTAATTCTACTTGGGAGTCTTTGCCTAAAGGGTTTGTCTTGACTAGAATTTAAAGGTGCAAGTTACAACACGCCAACACACTTTCTAAAGCTCCGGCACACACAAGGCAGCAAACATTTCTAATGTGTGCTAGCTGGTCAAGTCAAAGCTTAGGCTCTTAACTTGCTACCACACGTGAAACCTACACCTTGCATTTTCTTCATTAGAACTCTACCTCTTGGAATTCAAGCTGGAGCAACTGAGGAAATTACCTCCTCCAGCTGTTCAAATATTCGCAGCTGGCAGACGGATGAAGAGCACTCATCAGCTTCCAACCCAGCGTCAGACAGCTATTTTTGAAATACCAACAGAGGACGTCTACACTGGCTGTCTTTATAGGAAAGCAGCTGAAGAGAGCTCTTGGCGTGTTCCTCAGTCTCTGCTGGTGGGGCTGAATGAACAGATATGGGGTGGTAACGTCTCCAATCGTACCAGCTAGTTTCACAAGAGGATGTTTAACCACAGCCTCAGTTACCGCATGTCGACTAACGCAAGGCATCAGGACAACTTTTCTCATGAAGATTCATCCTTACCTTTTCTACTCGAAACAAGCCCTTTGTCTCCAGCTTCCCGCTACAAATCCTGTGACTATTGACGTTTATGAAAGGGAAAGGAATTGCACCATCTCATCAACGTTCGCACGCTACCTTGAAAATACTATTTTAAAAGACCTAGCACTGAAGGACAAAAACCACCTTCCACCAAATGCTCCACAGCCAGGTGAGGAAAGACACTGCATCCCAAACTAACAGCTCAGCCTTGGTGGCCTTGGCAGAACTCCAAGACATGCCTTATTCATAAAACCGAAGTAATAAAAGAGACAGACACTCCCCCTCCCTCCCCAAGGATAATACAACTTGGTGCTGATGCAGAAATTAGAAGGAAGGGGACCATCTAAATTACACACTGAAATAGATACTACAAAAGCAAGCAGCTGTGACATTTCAGCCAGGTGGTCATCTTCAGCTGCAGTCAAGAGGAAAAATAACTCTAGACATTTCCCTTGCAGATACTTCCTGATTACAACCTTATGGCAAAAAACACCTCATTTTCACTGCCAGTATGCATTTTAATTAATCTTTATGTTCTTAAAATATACTTCGTCAATTAAAAGCCATGATCAGAGACTCTGGCAGCAGGGGGGAGGGGGTTTGAGATGTTTAAGCAGATCTCTTAGTGCTGTAATCAGCATGGATATAATTAGTCAAGCAAATTCTCAGTTGTACCATTTCTTTTCCTGAAAAATTACAGTTGCACGTGTGCTGTCTCTTGCTTGCTGTTTATTCATCTCAAAAAGTAGATTAGCATTGCCTTTCAGAAAAGAGAAAACTTTTATTGATCTAAATCTTCCCCTTATCACTTTATTTCCCTAACCATTTTCACCAGCTATTAAATAAAAACCTTAATAAAGTTTGCCCTTGACTGATAAAAAAAAAAAAAAATATCTGAGGGTAGCGTCACAGAAGAGAGACTGTTTCATATCATTTATGAACAAAAACCAGAAATACAACAGACCCTGGCATCAGCATACATCGGGAGGATAATCGAGCACTGCTGTCTCTTGGCGCCTTCAGGATTGATTATCTTCCTTGCAGTATTACTGGGCATGATATGGTCTTCAAAACCCCAACAGTCAGAGAGCATCCTCCCTAACCCTTGTTGGAGAAGGTCAGAGCCCTGCCCTGAGGCTGACCGGTTGGAAGGTGACCGGTGCTCCCCTTCGGACAACCGTGTGCTTGTGTAGGTTGCAGGCAACCTACAGACGGACAGCAGGACAGGTTGCTGTCCTCTGCCTTCCCACCAGCTCTCACACAAACCCGCAGCCAGACAGCCAAAACCTTATCATCTAAACCTTACCCATCAGTGCAGGGTAAATAAGACAACAACATTTTAAAAGGTTAAGAGTGGAAATCAAAACAAGATTAAAAGGCCATTAAGTCAAGGAGACTTTTGCTTTATTCGAGTGGTTTGGGTTTCTGAAGCCAGACTGGAAAACCAGCCAAGAATAAAAATCATTTTGATTTGCCTTCCTTGATGAGAGAGTGTCTTTTTAATTAATCCAGCAGATCATTCACAAATATAGTGAATGGAAATCATATAGTTAAAATCCTTCAGACTGCTTTAGATAACTTTAAATATTAGAAGGAACTGCAACCATTTAGAAGAGCATCAAAACATAACACAGCCTGGCTCTTCCAGTTAAAAATTCACACTGGAAAATGGTTTCTGCTTTCTAAAAACACTGCATTATCTGACTATATTTCCCTCTTCTAGCTTTCTATAAATACTTTAAGGTGTGGTTAGAAAACTGTGGCCAAGTTCTTCAAGGATTTTTAGAGTCTCCATATCAAGTTCAGGGCTGCAGCATATTTACATTAACATTTTCTGGAGAATACACTTCATTAACTGCTGTGGCAAAACCCTTGGTGGTCTGCTCCTCACTGACTCTGACCATTGCCGTCTCAATCATTTGCAAATTACTTCCAGATGGGTATCAGTTACACAGAGATGGAGAATTTTTATAACATTTATAAATAGTGCATGAATCCTACAGACACATGATAACTGCAGTGACACGCACGATGAGGCTGTGAAGAGGGGCACGTGGAGCACATAACCCAACGGGTGGATTCTGCCCACAGACAAGCTGGAATCCCTTTGCTTGTACCTGCAAGTAATACTCAGGTAGGACACTATCTCAAAAGGTACAAAACCCTCAGATTATACCTGCAAATTTGATACTTCGCAGGGGAGTCAGTTCCCTAAACACAGCCATTTAGTGCCATTTCAGATGCCCTCTTCCACCCGGCCCCAACTGCCGCTCCAGGCGGCCATCGGTCTCCCATTTGTGTCAGCCCTGCCAGTCTTGTGCAGGTGTCTCGGATAACCCAGCACATCTGAAAACGGCACAGGTGCATACACTTGAAGCACCCGGGTCGCTCCCCCTTCGGTGACATAGAAGGCACCTTTTAATCGAGCAGCCAGCTTTTTCAAGTCTGGTACGCTGCTTCCCCCCCCCCCCACCCGCCCCCACCTGCCGCTCCAGGCGGCCATCGGTCTCCCATCTGTGTCAGACCTGCCAGTCTTGTGCAGGTGTCTCGGATAACCCAGCACATCTGAAAACGGCACAGGATGCATACACTGAAGCACCCGGGTCGCTCCCCCTTCGGTGACATAGAAGGCACCTTTTAATCGAGCAGCCAGCTTTTTCAAGTCTGGTACGCTGCTTCTTTCAACTTTTATTCGCTAGTATTCATTTTAGGACTCGGAAAACGATCCTCTGATGTCTCTCCAGACTACCAAGTAATTCATTGCATTAAGAAAATGACAACCCCCATTTTAAATTACTCCTACTGCATTTTTTAATGCCATACTCTCTATACGTGCACTGCATAAGACTCAGTTGCCTACGTAATACATCTAATTGCCTCCCATTTACATTCAATTAAATTCTGTGATACTATTTTGCAATATTAATTAACTAAGTCTGTCAGGGGCTAATCGCCCGGAGCATTTGACAAACGGCAGAGGTAGAGCATGGTATAAAGAGAAAGGTGTCTGGGGCTGTCTCCTGGATGAAGAGCTACTAGAGTCTGTGGTGGTGTAGGTACTTACTGCATTCCCATTAAGTCTGTGGGATTTTCATTTGCTTTAGGCGTGTAATTCTTGGGAAAAAAGTTCTAGATGGAAACGTCACTTCTAGCACAGATTTCAACACCACTTTGCTTTAACTCTGTCTCTTTTTCTTTGGCATGGAACACCCAGGTTTCTGTGCTGAAAAAGCAAATTTGCTAGTGCCTGGCAGTCAGAATTTGGATCTGTTCAACTATAAATAGAAGCCAGGAAGAAAGTTTGAAAATCATCTTAGAGTGGAGAGGGAAAATTGTGGTTGTACAGTGGGAAGTATGACAGTTTGTTTTTTTCTGTCCACAACCAGCAAAAATAAAAGACTGAAAAATTTCTGTACCTTATCCCAGAGAGAAAAAGGAATGAGCAGAATGAGGCAAAAACGTGTCACATCTGGTGCTGGTCATTTCTATTGAGGGAAGCTGCTTTTGTTCGCATCTACTTTAGTCTATTATATTCCCTCTGGGAAGAACGTGAACTGAAGCAAGGGAACCTGGAGTTGACTTGTGCACAGATGACCATAACCAGGTCTTTACAGAGAAGGAAGAAACCTTCCTCATTTCACTGCCAGTGGGCATGGCCAGAGCCTCTACAAATAGGCTTCAAAGTCAAAGCAGGCTGCTGCTGCGAAACATTACGAACGACTCACAGGTCTCGGTTAATGGTTTTCAACTGAGAAGTACTGTACATAGATACTGCCTACTTATGGCTCTGCTCTCACGGTCGTTTTCCTGTCTTTCTGCATCCGTGATAGCTGTTGAATTGGAGAGAGTTTTTCTTTTTAATCTTTCTGGAGATTCTCCTACCACTGCAGCTGTAGGAGGTAACTCGAACATAAAATGAAAACTGTATTTTTCCATTGTACTAAGGAATTATGACTGATTCTAATATGTCCAAACATTTGGCAAGTATCATTTTTACTGTAAAGTTGTTGGGTTTTGGTTGTGGGTGTTTTTTTTTTTCAGAAGTCGCTTTAACATATCAAGTAAGCATGCTAGGAATGATTTAAAGCTTCTGGGTGTTCACATATAATTCTGAGCTCAATGCTAGCCTATTTTTTTGCAAACTGAAATGCTGGAATTTAGGGGGACATTGATGTACACGTAGCAAATGGCTCTTAGGCCATAAGCACAGCAGATGATGGCTGAAGGCTCTGCCTTTTCTCTTTACCTCCTGACACACCCCAGGGTTTATGGAAGTTACACAATATGCACACCCACCACTTAGGTTTTATTGCTTAATTACTTATAAGGAAAAAATGAAGTCTCCCACAGTCACCTGAAGTTGGGAAAACAGAATTGTTTGTTTTTTCAACTTTTGGTGTGAAATATGATTATAAAGAATTTGGAAAAGAGTGAACTACAAATATAGTTTAACAAAACAACACACAGACATACTGCAGCACATATTATAAAGCACATAAGGAATGTTGGCTAGTATATATTCTGAGCCAAGCAAGCCTCCCCAGACCTCTCATTATTTTTTTTTAATTGACTACTCATGCCATAGAGCCTTTCTTAAATTGTGTCAATTACACGCAGGCACCATCTGAAGTCCTGGTAAATCTATTTTCTTTCATGAAGTATTCTCGACTATATTGCAAATTTAAGCAATACCTGAAATTGGAGGGAATAAACCAGAACCTGTAAAGTCAGAACAACACTTCCCTACTTCATAAGGTTTTGTCTGTTTGGGGAAATGAGCTATTCTTTCCCTAAGGTACATTTATTGAAAAATCTCTCAACACAGCACTCATAGTTCCAGTCTAGCCAAAGTCACAAATAAGGACAGCCATACTTTGTATTTTAAATGCTCTTTGATATGAGAAATGCTACTTTGACACTATGAAAATGCAAGCGAAGCAAAGCAAATTGCAGTGGTATTGTCTTATCTATTTCTTATTACTGGAAGTTCTCAACGCTCTCTGGCAAAGGTTGAACCATTACCCTCTCTTCATAGATAAGGAAACTAAGGCACAGAGAAGTCACTTGTCATATAATAGTACTTACTAAAGTAGTTATTGAAATTCAAAGCCTTCTCCCTGTTTATTGACTCTGAAACCCAACCTAATCCAGGGCTATGCTGTGAAAGGGTGCTTCAACTTTGCAAAGGCATCTCAGTTAAGACTTCAGTTCAGCAAAACACTGGACACATGAGTCTTAGTGCAGCTCGAGGACTCAGAAGTCCAAGTATCACCTAAGTAAAACCTAAAAAAAAAAAGCTAAAAAAAGAGTGGGACAAGAGGGAGATGGGAACTGGAGAGAGAATTTCTGCCAGAGAAACTAAGAACAAAAAGCCCTGTACCACAGAACTTGAATTTCTGATGCAGGTCAGGATGGGCTTGTGAGCGCTGCATCTGCAGCCTACAGGGGCAATGGGAGCAAGCTGCTCAATAAATGAAACAACATATATTTTATGGAACTTATGCAACAACTATACTGTAGCTCCTTCGGAAACAATGGTAATTACACACCTCGTGTTATCTTTGGATAATGCTGTAATTAGCATGTGTCATCACTGTAGCCATGATTAAAATAATTACCATAAAAAGTCCCTTGTAAGTAGCATTTACTGTTCCGGTTTCCAAACATGTACAGGATTTTTTTTTTTTTAAAGTATAATTGCCTTCTCTGTTCACAGCTCAACTCAACACTATTTCTTTCCCCACCCGCCTTCCACTTTACGCAGCCATCTGATGTTGCAGCAAAACTTTAAGATGTTGCAGCAAAACTTAACGTGTGTTGTTGCAGCAAAACTTTAACGTGTGTGAAATACTTACAGCTCTTCCAAGTAGGGAAAGTTCTTGAACGCATCCTCTGGTAGCCTTGTGATGTTATTCATGCTGATATCTCTGGAAAAGAAGAAATACAGATTTATCAATAAACAGTAAGTGATTTTTACACTGTAGGAAAAGGAAGAGAAAAAAGAAAGCCTAATCAGATGGTATGATAACAGAAAAAAAAAGTTCTAGCATCACACAGTAATATCTCTTTCCAGAAATTTGCATGTTAAACTTTCAAAGCACAGTAATTTGAGAATCCAGTCACAGCAAAGACCTATATAATGGAAAGTTGATAAAGTTTTCTGACACCTCTAAGCAAAAAAATGACTGTGAAACTACAGGGTATGCATATATGGAAGAGGCTCTACAGTACTGTTATCCCTGGTACTAATTTTTACCAACTTACACATGCATACAATTTTAACACAGATGATTAAGACCGCTCTAAAACCACAGCATACGAAAAAAATTAAAAAGATTGTGACCACCCACCACGCAAATTTTCATCCCACAATGTCTTTAAAAAACAAGAATACATGCATTGGGACTTAATAAAGAGCTTCTGGCAAACATGGCTTCTGGAACAACTGACAAGAATAGCAGAAACATGTCCTAGCTCTACCACAGTCATTTTTTTTTTCTACAAAACCTATAGAAGTCCTCGAGGTAATAGTTTTAAGCAGATTTCATTCTCAGTCCGTGAGCAGAGACAGGCCATCAGCAAGTGCTTACATGATAGGTATGCAGACCTGTTCAGCTTTTTTCTTTCAGAAAGAGCAGTAAGTGGCAAACTTGGTGCCATCACCTCAGTTCACACCTACATAACCATCACAGATAATCCAGTCCTAAAGCAAGTTATTACTCAATGTGAGTAAAAGTAGCACGAAAACAATTCAGTTTGATAATTAAACTAATAGCTGCCTAACAATTTATGACATAACCCAAGTTCTCACTTTCCACTTGGTTACTGCTTTTTTTTTTTTTAATATGTAGTTTAACGAGCAATTCAGTGACTCGTTAGTACAGCCCTCCCAGCTTCCTTCTGCTTGCTGTCTTCCACACATCGTTCTCTAGCATCTATGTGCCACCTCCCCACATATTTTGGTAAAAAGCAAACAAACAAAACCAAACCACCCCTTCCATCTCACTGACAGTCAACAAGTACCACTGAAGCTCCTGCATGAAGATCTGAAGGGCTGGTGACTGCATGCAGGACAGCAGATTTTGTTTGCCACCTAAAAAGCTCACCTCAGAATAAAGTACCAGCCCCTGCCTACTGCTGGGGCAGATGTTCTTAGCCCATCCATAGCCACCACTGGTTTTCAACCATCTGCCTCAACTGGAATTATCACTTCTGATGAGGCAGAAAAAGGTCAATTTAGACTCTCCTTGCTATAATGGAATGGCACAAATCCCTGAAGAACCATTTTGCAGCAACAAAACCAGCCCCCTTGAGAAATTAAGAAGTTTCACGTTCAGGATATCTTCCATAGCTCCCACCCACGACAGGACTCGGTGCTGACCTTGGGAGGTTCAGAGTCAGAGCCCTAAGGGGAGCAAGGAGCATGCGGAGGGGTCGGTGCCACTTCTGAGGAAATGGTGCCTCGGGACATTTGTACCTTCTTTCATGCTGTGACTAATCAAATGCCATGTCAGTACCGTATAACCTACCAAAAATGTTGCAGCAGCTAATTAAACCACTTTTTTGCAAAGAGTGCCCACATTATTCGTCCATTTGCCAGACCATAATGTCTAACATAGCTCATTAAAAAAAAATTTCCTTATTTATACTGACAAAAGAATGCACTATATAAAAAACCCCCATGTTTACTGGGGAAAAAAAAAAAATTTCCCCCACAGCAGTTGACAACATCAACTGATGTCAGTGAATTTATGTTGAGATTAACAAGTAACTGGCAACTGTCTGCTGCCCCCGACGGAGCAGCACAGGCCCCCAGCCTCCACCGACGTGAACATTGCACTCCTACATTAAATCTAGATGCAATTGTTTCTTTAAACGAAATGTTTATTAAGTAGCAGACCAAAACTCCATTTCTCATACCCCAGTGTAAACCAAGAGAGTTACTCCTCAGCAGCTGTTAAGAGTATACTAATGTAACTCAAGAGCAATGGAGATCAAAATAGGGTTCAGCATGTACAAAACAAACCCAATTGTGAAAGATGACCGAGAAAATCCACTGCAGCATAACAGACTCCTTCACTAAGCTCCAGAAGGAGCTGAACTGGAGATGATTTATTTCTGAACGCCACAGCCTGCGTGTTTTAAGAGGTGCTTTGTATCTCAGCAGCAGCTTGGGTACCATGAGATGCTGCAGTTGCTGCGGGGGACGTTTTTCTTCTTGCGCAGAAAAGTAAATAAAAGTATCAGATACGTGAATCATCAGCTGTCTGCTCTACAGGAAACTGCAACTTTTATTCTCCCTACTCCCTATATACATTTTTCAAATTGTCATGAATACACGCATTTCACACATCCAGGCTAGTCCCCTCCCAGTATCAACTGGGAAGCATTTATGAAGAGGGCAGAAGGGTAAGAAGGGAGTGGAGACCCTACATGAATCCTAAGAAATAGTAACCTGTGCAAGAAAATCACAACTCTCTTAAAAGACTGTCCAGGTGATATATATATATATATGATCATATATATCGTATTAAATGGTGGTAGTAAAAATAGGTCAACAGTACATAGCATCAGAAAGTGCTTTATGAATGGCTATACATCACTGTCAAGGATTTTGACTGCAACCACATCTGTTGCACTACGTGATGGCTCTTTAGGACAGAAGTAGTAAGAAATCACATCTGTCTGAAAGCAACGGTCTTGAATCTAGAGCTATAAATGCCTGATTTTCAGAAGTGTCACATGCAATCCTAAATTAAGTCAATGGAAATCATGTAGACAGACAGCATGGCTGACATCCAAATTCTACACAATTTCTGCTTTCTCTGGGATCTGAAATTAGCAAAGAATGTTTTTTGCCTGTAGCTCCAAGTGTTAGCAACTACAGTTTTAACATGGGGAGTAGACTCTTTGGGTGTAAGCATGAAACAGAACACCTTAATAATGAAGGTTTGAGAAGCATCGTCAATATCCACAAATTCTACTGACATTTATTTTCAGTGAAACTGCACTTATATAACAAAAACAGGCACAAAGATGCATTGCAATTCTGTCTTTAGCATTATGATGTGAATCTTCAGGGACTGCTTATCACGACACCTTGCTAAAAAGCTGGAATTATTACAAAGTTTCTGTATTTGCCTTCATTACACATGATAGTAACTCCTACTCAGTAAATAAGCCAATCTTTATAGCACTGATTCGCAGACTTTGGGGAACATCAAGACACCAACTTTCAAAGTTTCTTAATGACCACCATACAAGTTTTTAATCAAACTAAAATTGATTTAAAACATGATGTAAAAGCAGTTCTGCTGCAGAAATCACAAACTGACTGCCAGTGCCTTACCAATCAACAGACTTGGGTAGGTCACACTTCGAAAAACTGCTAGAAAAAAATTAAGTTTCAATGTAAGGGATGAGAAGGTCTTCAGTAATGTTATCTGAAGTGCACTATCAGCAAAAGAACAATGAATACAGAAGGAAAAAACTACAAAGAAATGTAGAAGCCACAAGAAACTTGGTTTTATTTTTTTAAATACATAAAATTAATATTTTTTTTCCAGTCTCCAGAACATCCTCAGTCAAAGAGTGAGTTCATGGGCACTATTTGCTGGTAATAAAATATTAAGTAGTTCATGAGCTTCAATGCAACCGTTTACAAACAGTATTAGCAAACAGATACCCGTATCACTAAAGTTAGATGAATTAATAACCACTCTGTAAAAATTGTGTAGTCTCATGGGCACTATTTGCTGGTAATAAAATATTAAGTAGTTCATGAGCTTCAATGCAACCGTTTACAAACAGTATTAGCAAACAGATACCCGTATCACTAAAGTTAGATGAATTAATAACCACTCTGTAAAAAAATTTGTGTAGTCAGTTTGGAAGGTGCTTTTAATAACACGTTTTATAGGAGAACTACAACAAAAATGGACTAGCACCCTATATTATGACAAAATAATGGCAGATACTCCCAAAAAACCACTGCCCAAAACAAAAATAGCCCTTGCCAACTTTCTACCGCTTTTATTTTAGAAAATATTCATTTTACTATTTCTATAACTTCAAAAAACAAATCAGTGCATGCAGAATCAAGGAGGCTGTCCACATAATAAGGATAAAATATTACTACAGGCCTTGTATACGTCAAAGAAGTCTCCACTGAGAAGCTGCCCTACTCCACATGTTCCTCTGCCTCTACCAGAAAGACCTCAGGCCTACGAGCCCAGAGCTCATTTAAGGTCCTAATATATAAAATGAAGTTTTAAGAACGAACAAAACGAATACCTAAGAGCACTTTCCCAACCTCTAGCAGTATCCACAGGAATGATGCTATCACACAACAGAAGGATCATGTCAGCAGTTGCCTGATGCCCCATTTCAGCAGGACTACGCTGAAGGTCCCGTTCTGGATCAGGTTATTATATCCAGACGTAAGTCCCCTAAAAACAGCACAACACCTACAAACCTTTCGATCGCTACCAAAAAAAACCAACCTAAAAAACTACAAACAAAACAAAACACCAGAAAACCCCCACACTTGCCCTAAATTTTACTGGTACACTGAAGTTCAGACTCAGTATCCAAAAGGCTTATCCTAAATTTCTTGTTCTTTCCTCACTTTGCAGTATGATCTGTCAGCCCCAGCAACCTACAGCTCTGTTGTGAAATTAAACTCAGCCCCACACTTATATTTGGGATGTTTTCCCGGGGAGATGCAAAACGGACAGCTTTAAGAGGGAAAAGATGAGGACAGCGATGCCATGGTTTTACACCATAGATCCATCAGGAAAATGAACAAGAAGCCAGGGGTAGACCTGCACCTTTCAGCAGTTAGCCATTAACCCGGCTTATACGTACTAAGCAGCCAGGCTAAATCTTCGCTCGCTAACCAACTTTAACGGAGACAGGTCAGGGCGTGATCGGGCAAGGAGCTGGCATCGAAACTAAAATGATGAGCAGCCAAAGGTGGCAACCTCTTTAGCAAGAGGAGGCTGCATCTCGGGGATAACATGAATCACAGCCTTATAGTTACAATTAGTTTCGCCATTTCAGGTAGGAGAGATGTAACACCAGAATATAAACACAACCATGCTCCCTCCTACAGTGCTATTGCTGCCGTGGCTGCAGTTTTGAATGATGAATAAGGCTCTCGCACTCAATCAGAAGTTTTGTCCTTCTTCCAGGAAGGTGCTACAGAAAAGAAAAGAAAAAAGAAGAAAAAAAACCCCAATGAACCTAAAACAAGTAGCTTGAAGAAACGTATTGAAAATGTTATTTCACCATCCCAGGTACTACAGAGACTAATTTTTACAAGGTGAAAATCAAGCCATGGTACTCCAGCAGTCATTTGCTGTCTGCTTCAGTAGATCCCTTCAGGTTATTCTGACAACTACTTTGATCTTTATTTCCAGCTTAGTTTAGCAAAGTCCCCTGCTTTCACCTAACACAGAAACACTTCAAGATCTTTAAAAATACTTGTACATATACTAACCAGCAAGGACGCTAAAAGCTATGAAAACCTCCCTCTTGTTGAAAACAGGCATCAAATGAGATAAATTAACTTGGGAGAGGAAAGCACCTTTGCTGGACACAATAAAAAAACACACAGCACCACATCTCTTCTCTGCATAAAGCAGGAGATTTAAATTACTCTTAAAGCGACCAGCAGTGGAAATTTCAGAAACCTGAACTAGGCAATATAATGCACTTAAACTTTTTTATTATACTCCTTCTGTGCAAGAATTCCAGTTCCTGATGGAAAGTTTTGTTTGTTTTAAGGATTCTTTATTCTACCACTAGCCAAAGTCAAACTTCCCCAGGCTTCAGGATGAGCAGAAATACTTCATATCTTGAATGGCAACTTACTAATTCTCTCACATTTAAAAAAAAAAAAGAAACTCTTACTTATGTTTAGAAAGCGGCTTCAGTCACAGCTTTCATCAGTGGTATCACGCAAAAGAGAATTAAAGTGCACAGCATGTCACAGCGTCTCCTGCAGGGCATAGATCGCTTTGTCTCTCATTTTAAAGTACTGCCTCTACCATAAAGTAGCCTGACCCTTGTTAGATTTATCCTAAACATCTTTCTTACCGATTGCCGGAGCGGGATTCTGGCTAGAAAGGACAGCTGACTAGAGACGATGGAAATGGAGGAGGGGGACGATAATTCTTGCACGGGAAGAAAAGCTGCAACAACAAAGAGGGACCACAAAATGGGAAACAGACTTCCTGTAGAGGGCTACAGAAAGGACAGGCAAAAATGATAAATAAATTAGCCCAAGATATAGGCAGAGAATGAAAGCTAACAACCCACAATAACTGATGGGCATTGATAAGGAAAATGATGCCTGTCTCTCTGTACTGAGGGACATTTAGCTGCAACAGCCTTTTTTCTGTTTGACAATACCTACCGTTCTTCACTGCATCTCCCCAGCCAAAAGGTGTGCACATTTTAGGCAAAGAAACCTTCCTCGCTACCCAGCTCTGGCATGCTGGCATGTCTCCTAAAACTCACAGGAGATGCCGGTGCTACGCTTTCTATCCTGCGTTGCAGCCTCAGCTATCAACGCTTGGATCTGCACTGAACTGGGGGCACGTGCACCTTCCCACCACGTATGTGCACTGCAAGGCATGCTAACGACCTAAAATACTCCACTTTGTAAAAAGATCTTAAGTCAGAAAAACATGAAATATCTAGCTACTGAAAAGGAAAATTAGATCTCAGCCAAACCCAATCGAGATTGGCTGCTTAAAAAATAAAATCAAAATACTCCCCTGTGCTCCCCTGCACTTCATTAATAGCTGACTACTTTTGGCTCTCCACCTAACCTCTATCTTTTGTGAAGTTTAGAAGGGGAGAGGGAGAGGGTGTTTGTTGAAGGAAAGAAGATCATGTTTCAACAAGGCACCTTTAAAATCCTATAAAATACTCCCTCTGAGCAAGCTTAACCTGTTTGCTGATAGATAATAGCATGTAATACTGTAGGCTCCATTCAGTCTTTTCCAAGGTCTGGGCCCTCTGCCACCGAGTTATTTAATTATAACACTTACAAAATGATTTAGGCAGAGCTATCTACATTTGAATAAAGCCCTCCTACCTACTTCTACAAAACCATTAGGTAAAAGGTCTTAATCTTATGTAAAATTCCCCAGGTAGTAACCCTGATCCAGCTTCAGCAGTACTAGGAAAAGCTGGAGCTGTTAATGTTTTTAGAAACTATGTTAAATAAGCCAGGTTATTGCAAATGCAAGTCAACATGATGCTGGAAAATACTCAGCAACAATTAGCCACTCATTACCACTGGGACCATTGATATGTGGATAATGTCCCAATTACATTAACATCAGTGAAGATCAACAAGACAAAGCAACAGATATTTTTCTTAGTATACCAGACCAACAATTCTTTGCCGATTAGCCAAGAAATTAACTCTATCCCTGCCGAAACCAGGACAATTATTTAAAAAAAAAAAAAAAAAAATAAGAGACAGAAGTATATGTAGCTGTATGGTGATGGTCAGTGCTTTAAATTTGGTCCAGGTCACATCTGCATTAACCAGCAGAACTGCCTAGTGTTGTGGCAGCAGGGAGAAGCAGAGGAGCTGGAGCAGAGGGTGGGCAGGGGGGGAGAGGAGAAATCAGGGAAACTCAAGGTTAGACCAATCTAAGTTGTACTGCAGTGCTACAGTCTTGAAGAAACACATTCGGTGCCGAACTCCTTGTAAGAACATGCTCACATGATGAAAACCAATGTAATTTTCAACCAAATCACACGCCTCAGCAGCCAGTCCCTCCCAGGGGAGACCAGGAGCTGAATTACATCCCTGGTATAGACCTACTTTCCCATTTAGCCAGTTCCTTCAGGATGAACATAAAACTACTGAAGGAAAGGAAGTAAATGAGTTTGCATTAATACTGTCCCATATCTTAATCGTATTCGGTATGTAATGAAAGCATAGAAAGCCTAGAGGATCAGCAAGGAAATTCTAACTAAATTCATTCGATTAAAAAGAAAAAAGTTTGGGAGGTTTTTTTGTTTGTTTTACTGTATCTTCCTGATAACAAGAAGCGAACAATTCTCTACCAGAAGCACCACCTCACAACTACTGCTTTGAACGGTAATTGCCTGCACTGTGAATCCAATGAGTGCAGCTAAAATTCAAGGATATAGGTTATGTGCAGACATGCCAACCTCAACAGCTAGAAATCACGAACAGGAGGCAAACAAGTATCAGGCAAAGGAAAGATGATGTTTACAGAGGAGCCTGCACTTGGAAAGTGTTGGAGCTTGCAGTGGTGTTTGAGTTAAAAAAAAAAAAGTTAAAGTAATATGCTGAGTAATTAATTTCTTACCTTTTACATACTACCTACATCTATCACTGCAAGGTTTGGCTACCTCAGCCTATAGCAGTAGCTCACGGATGCCCCAATATGTTAGGCTGCTATTGTATTTAAAATTTACGTTCTCCCAATTTCTGACAAGGTCTGCACAACTACCAGTGCCCATCTCCCAGCAGGAAGGGCCCAGCTCGAGGGCACCTCTGGGTATGCCAGGACTCTGCAGTATTAATTATCCCATACCCTCCAATCCTTACTGCCATGCCCCAACACATTTTTCTTCTTCTGATCTTCATCTACTGTTCCTTTTAACACGGACAAAGTTGCTAACAATAAAGCAAAATGGAAGATTTGAAACCAGTTTTCACATTAATGTAGATTTTTCTCCTTGTGATTCCATCTCTCCCCAACAATCTTAAGTATGGTCCTACTGTCGCCGACGTGATCACGGGGACCTCCAACACTTAAAAAGCACAGAAACCTGTTCTGTATTCACAGCCCATTTTGCAGCCACAAAAAGCCTATCAGCCATGCCATTTTTTTATTTATGAGCATGTTTCCTTTTCCACTTCTAGGAAACATTCTTGTAAGAAAGGAAATATCCAAATACTTAAAGCCTTAGTCAACATCTGCTGTGACTGGCTAAATAAGACACAGGTTGCATTCCCACCCAGCAAATACACTTGCCATTTCCTAAGTACCCATGCTATCTCTCTAATGAGCACAACGTCTTATCATCTGTTGTTTGTATTGCAACAAGAAGCTAAGGGCCCTAGTTCAACATGTCAACGTGATTGGCGCTGTACAAATACCCAGTTGGAGACACTCCTCACCTAGAAGAATTTGCTGCTTAAATGGACAAGACAAACAGCATGGGAGGGAAAACAGGCATGCAGAGGTGAAGCAACCTGCCCAAAGTCACCAGCGGAGCCTGGAGCCCCCTCCAGTTGCCCAATGCTGCTTGCACGTGCTATGCCCAGCTACTACCCACCATGTCCTTTGCAAAACAAATGAATTACCTTTTTTTTTTTTCTTTTTTACCAGGGAAACAGGACAGGAGACTGTTCTGACAGTTTCTTGTTTGCTAGATGTGTAGGTTCACTCCGTTTGGTAGCAGCGGAAAGAAATTACGCTCTAAGAGCTATGCAAGCAGCTTATATGCAATGTTTCCATCCTCTTTTCTGTGGCTCAAACTAACTGCAACGTTTGTGTGACCACTCACATGGGGATGAAGCACTTAACCTGCTTTTTCATGGAAGCAATCCAACTTCAGACTACCCACCAACCCTGGCTATTAGAGGGGATTGAGATATTCAGAAGTTTTAGGAAATTGGGGTACATGGAGCCTTTTTTCAGTACAAATACAAAAAAAGCATATAAATCCTGTTGATTCTAGTAAGCTTTTAGCATTTTGCTGAAGCAGGACCTACAACATTTTCACTGACAGCCACAGAAAGGCTGAAAAATTTCAGACAGGTCTGTTCCTGCCAGAGAAGTAACATCCCCCTCTTTCCCCCACCATATTTGTAAGTTATTTCTCCTGCCTCCTCCTTCCCATGTCACATCAACCTGTTGTTTTTTTTTTTTCTTCCAACATGATGTCTTAGCTTTCTTTCAGACACAGTAACTAGCTCTAATGTACCCTATTCATGTGCCAATCAAGCCATCATCAAGATCTTAGAGAGAACAATACTTGTATGCAGAGACCTATTTTGAACTGGTATTTGAGTCACTGCAGGCCAGCCATTAAGCAATCACACATACGGTTAATGGCCTATGTTGACACATGGTGGGGAATTAACCCAGAAAAAAATTCCACTGCATTATTATGAAAGAGATTGTATCCTGGAATAGGAATATAGCAAAAGTTAACATGCTCTTCGGTTAATTTTTAAGAGCCACACGTTTGGTGCAGATTACGGGCTGAAGGAAGGGCTTATTGTAAACTGGAGGAGGAACCAAAATGCCTTTCAGTGCAAGAGTATTTCCCTTACATAGAGATTATTTATAGCAGAGAGTAAAATTATGCATTATTCATGGGCTTATAATTATTTACTCTCCCAAATACGGGCTTATAATTATTTACTCTCCCAAATACAGTAACGCCAGGGAATTAAGTACAAAAAAAAAAAAAATCAGGCCATGAGTGTGACAGGCACAGTAGTCAAGCAGTCTGAGGGCAAGCCTGTGCTGAGATACTCCTCCTACACCTATGAGTATCCATCACAAAATGTGAACAACCAATCTGTGCAAGACCACGAAGAAGTCCATGGACAAAACCGAGTGGGAACTCGGATCATCCACGTCCCTGATCTGTAACCAACCTCGCATGTCCTGCTACCACCCAAACTCCTGGTAGGGAAGCTCTCAGTGTGGTTACATCACAGCTACCCTCTGACTTGAAAGTTTTTAAAAATCATTTATAAAAAGTAACATGGTTATCCAAGACTCCAAGAGTAACTACAGATTAAAACGTCAGAAAAGTCATTGTAAGTATTTGGTGATAATTCCCTCGGATTCACAGCCACTTGAGGCAACACAGACTACAGGGGGGCTTCAGGAGAGCAGCAGAGCAGTTAAAATCTGTAAGGACCAACATTTTTCAAAGGACCACTGCAAAGCATCTTTGCCAGGCAGACTCATCATTCCCTGCAACTAGCACAGCAGTTGTTGAGGGGGATCAAATCTAAGCAATGTAACTATTTTATGCTGATTGCATGTCTTCTGCACTTTATCCAGCTTGTCTCCTGTCTCCAGACAGAACGGCTGGGGCTACACGCGAAGCCAAGGCAAGTTGTAAACCTGGCGGTGGAGCCTTTGGGTGCAAGTGTTCAAAATGCTGTCCTCCTATTAACGATACTTTTGTATTTCACTGACACGTCTTCCAGATATGGGAAACTATGAGGAATACTTTAATGCCTTCATTGCATTTAACAACAGTCCCAGTAAACTGGCTGGAATAACAACTCTCCAGGTAAGGGGCTTGAACCTGGGATCATCTTAGCCCAAACGTGCATCTAAACCATTCATTACAACCATCATTTTTGGCAAGACTTGAGATTATTTGTAAAAGCCAGTAAAGGTAAGCAGAGGGGTTTGTTTTGTTTTTTTTTTTAATCCATAGGTCTACACACGTGAAGGGAAAAGGAGAATGCAGCAACAGGTTACGTGCTTAAGGCTTCAACCTACTACACCCTCCAGGGTGCAGTTGCACGATGTGTTTTCTTTCTGATGAAGAAAACTGGCTTATATTCCCATCGCTTTCCACCTCCATGGTGGAACTGTTTATGGGCAGCATGCTAGAATCAGATCATTATAATAATCTGGATTTAAACAAAAGTATTTATGGTTTTTTGCCTTTTTTGTTTTGTTTTTAAACCAGATGGGGTTAGCAGTCCTCTATATAGCATGGCCTCACAGAGAGCTGTATCAGCACAATTACGGGGCAAACCGAAACGGTAGTAGGAATGAGGAAAGGTACTGAAGGGGACTGTGGGAACTTTGCACCAAAAGGAAACATAACACGTAGCTTACACCTTCAATGAAATCAACACCAGAGTCCCTAAAGGAGTTTTACAGAAATGTATTTGTCATGTTTTAAGTAAATAAAGTTTAACACTATGTTTGCAACCACGTTAAAATAGGGCAGAATTGCCAGTTGCAGCAATTGTCCTTACCGTCATGGAGTCACACTGAACCATCAACCACCAAGGTAACTGTGTCATTTTTAAGTTACTCTAACTTTGATTTGCCTTTAATGAGTTAAGTCAGCCCCCGGTTAGAGACATATCCAAGTTTTAATTTAAAGCACACATTGCTAACCCGACACAGACACTTCATGCATGACCAGGCCAAGGTTTTGTTCGTTACTATTGAGGAAGTTCTCAAGCATTTTTTCCTTATCAAAAACTTCTGTGAACAACCATTGCTGAAACACTAGGAACATCACCAAACTATGTAATCTAACCAGTTTAATGAGATCTGGGTTCCCCCCCTCCAGCCTCAGGTCCCTGCTGCACACCCACAAACACCTACAAAGCACATTTCGTTCCATTTAACAGCTTCAAGGGCAATTCCATAAAACTTAAACCGCCTCAACAGGAGCGCAGGGAGCCACACTCACCCTTTGGACTCCGAGGACACCACATCTTGCTCCACCTAGCAACACAGTATTTACTACAACAAACATTTCACACCAAAAGCTCCCCGTTAACAACTCCGGACACAGACCCGTCGAGGTTCAGTTCCTTGCCCCAGCAAAGATTCATTTTGTGGGTTTGGACAGGTTGCTTCCCCTTCCCAAACCCCAGGTTCAAAGGAGAATAATCTCTTCTGCATCTCTGCGAGGAAGGGGGAGGATAAAGCTACCAATGCTTCTGAGCTGTCCAGGCAGAGCCCAGCACTTAAATCTGTTTACATTGATAGAAAAGCAGTGCTATCATTACACACATATGTTCATATAAAAATCTTCTGTTGCATTTTCACTGTGTTTTTGCTCTGTTGCAAAAAGAGAACGTGAACAGCTACAAATCCAATTTCATAAAAATGCCAACTTTAGTAACTCTAAGTACTTTGAATTTTATTCATTTTCTTCTGGTTTATTTTGGTCTCCTAGTCTGTCCCACCCAATGTTTAGAAAGCAACCTGAGCCTCAAAAGTCTGGGTAAGCCCTACATTTTTAGAAGGCTAAAAGCAAAAAAGCAAAACAAAATTGGTGTATGAACGCAGTAACTGATACCCTGAAGCCAAAAGACAAAATGTAAACATCTCGATCAGTCCAAATCTATATACAACAGCTTTAGCATTTTAGATTTTTTTTTTCAGTTACATATAACATGGAACTTGGATGTAACTAAAAATTATTTCTGGCAAAAATAAATCTTTTTCTGCAATACAGCGCTATAATTATCTATGTACTGTGGGAAAACTAGAAGCACACAGTACAGCTTTTTAGTGTCAAAATAGATTTCATGGCAGCACCTGGAATAGCCTTTATAGAACCAAACATGCTTTTACGTAGCAATTTTCAAGGCACCTTAGAGTAGCTGATGAAGCACAAGCAGTTTTGATAGGATGTAAAAAACTTAGGTTTTGGACATTAATGAATCATCAGTTATCGCACAGTACTTTAACAGAAGAGTAATTTCCACTTTATGACATTTGAAGGATTAAACTCTACCTGAAGTCTTCTGAAGTTTCCCGCGTGGCAGCATTCACGCGTGCTAACATACAACCCTTGCGTTTCACTCAGGAAATGGTACCTTCAACAAATGGTAAAGCAAGGGTTGCCGCCTATTGACAAGACGTGTCGCTAAACACAAGAATCTAAACAGCCTCGCTAGCTTTGTACGAGCTTCCTGACCTTTTGAGTTACACTGGCTTCAGCTACATTCCCCTTTTTGATTTATTTGAGATGGATGGCCAAGTCCCTTACACACACGAAGACACGGGTTGAGCATCCACACTACCTTCCAGTGAACCTTAGACACGAATCGAAATGAAAGCTGCCCAAAACGTCTGCCAGGACACTCTTAGAGAAGGCTACAGGTTCAGCTTCTACTTCAACAGTACAGGACTGAACAAGGGACATCAAGGAAGTATTCGAAACCGATTTTACTTCTTCTTGTATAATGAGAGTGTCGGGAATTACCTCGTTCTTATCTGACTTAATACAGAGCTAATTATTTCATTTCAAGAAGCAAAACTTCACGTATGCTTTGCCTTGTGAAAAAACACAACTCTTCCCTCGGTGGTCAAAGTTGTGTAGCTTTTATTCCTGCCCCAACCTGCATTTGCTGTCATCTTAAAGCAACATAATATGCATCAAAGGTCAGGATCTACAGTGACAGCAGCACCTGTGGTGTGCGTATACGTAATAGTGGGTTTCCCCCCCAAAGTCTGCAGCAAAAAACTAGCTAGTGTTATGAGCATTTGGGGGAAAAAGAAAAAAAAAAAAGAGAGAAGTCATTACTCCATTGCTTTCCAAATTTGGCCACCAACTGGTCCTCTCTCCCAGAAGATGGACAGACTAGTTCTACTTCTGCAATTAACCCTTGGACAAAGCCTTCTCCCCCAGCCTCCCACCAGACAGAGCAGGGTCTCACGCCTAGAGACCTCCCTTTGCTGGAGCATCAGATTGCAGGACGTTGCTTCCCCAAGAGCCGGACTGCTCGCTCGCTCGCTCCCTCCGACAGGCAAGCCAGGCCCCTGCGCCCAGGAGACAGTCGCCCTTGTCATTGCTGATGTGTCTGCGTGCGCAGCCATCACTGCCAGCGTTGTGCAGGCAACTTCACACACTGTGCACGTACACATCCCATACGTTCTCGGGAATTTGGCAGAGGTACGGCCCTACCGCTGACACCGGCCAACAGATGACAAGTGCCCGGAGAGCCGCGTCCTCCGACGGTTCGAGAGGCTGCCTGTGCCATGCTAAGCCCAAGGGGGACACAACTAACTTCAATCAAAGTGGGTTGTCAATATAGTGCAAATTGGCAGGAGCAGTCACAACGGCAGGTAACAAGCCTTCCAGTAAAAAAATCTGTAAAGGAAAATAATCAGTTTGGATGAAGAGAAACCAACTGAAAGCACTAAAACTCCTCTGCATGCACCAAAAGATGAAGGAGGAATGCCCTCATAGTGCTTCTACCTCCGAAGGTGGGAGAACAAAAGGCAGACCCTCCTTTCACCTGCAGCAGAAAGTCACATAAGATGAGGAACACCACCTTTTTCTTTTTTTTTTTTTTTTTAATACTATTATTATGAAATATGCCTAAAGGCAGATTTTGGATGGCTACACAAAGAGGCCCCCACAAGCAACCTACCACAACCACCAAGAGGCCTCCTGAGCCACTAACATGCCGAGAAGTTTTTCAGCGTAACAAACTAAGATGGATCAACTCTGAGACGTGGGTCCTTACTCAGAATTTGCCCCAAACTGGAGGAGACTTCTCCAGAATCAAAACAGTTGGTGAACCTGGTTCTTCATCAACCAAGTCTTTTCACACATTTAAACTCCAACTAGAGGCTCAAACAAAGAAAATCTGGAGGGAAAGGAATATATTTTGAATTATAAAAGCAAGGGTTGTGGGAAAAGATTTTATAATGGACCAACCAATAGAGATGTGGGAGAAGGGGTGACAAGTTTCAGGCACAGAGACACTTTCTAAGGTCCCTAATGGCATGCAGACATTTATTTTGCCGTTGTAGGACTTCCTACTAACCTGCAGATGCTGTCCCTCTGCCACTACAGCACACAAAGCAGCCAGCACAGGCTGAGCTGGCAGCCATAAGAGGGTTAATGCACACTGCACACCAATTAGAAAAACCCTATAGTTAAAATTAACTGCAATTGCAAAGAAAAAAAGAAAATAAGAAGAGAAAAAGAACCCCAAAAAACCCACACTCTCACACACCCAGAGAAAAAGCCGAGTATACTGTTAGCATGGGGAATCCAGCCCTTTACACATTCCCATTCCATGCCAGCATATTCATAGTAGTTTTCAATAAACATCTACACAGTCACGGGAG
>NW_008796218.1:12686051-12704687 GCF_000699145.1 Aptenodytes forsteri | reverse complement strand
CCGGGGGGGGGGGGGGGGAATCTGTTTTCTTTCATACAATTCCACAAAAATAACTGTCATCACAACCATCCTTGTGGCAGAAAAGTCCATATTTGCCTGCAGTGAAATCCGTCTGCAGCTGCCCTGTGGAAAAGACAGCCAATAATTGGCTTCTTTCACCTCTGTTAACCACGAACAAAAGTGTCATTCAGCTCCCAAATGGACAGAAGGCACCAATGGATGGTCAGCTCGCTGAGCCAATGGGCTGGAATAACAATAACCCTGTAGCATTTTCTTTTTCCTTTTGTTTAGTCTCTCAAAGCCCTTAATTAAGACCCTCACAAAGCACCCCTACAGGCTTCTTTCAATGAGGCATTACACGCCTGTTTTCTTGTATTTAAGGAAGAAAAGTAACAGGGATTTCTGAAACACATTAAGCAGTACACACAATTTCCATGTATTCACAACTGAAATACTGTTACATTTTAGCTTTTAAATATTATCATCAATAAAAAGAAGTTCAAGCTTACTGTGCCCGCTCTTTGCTGTATGTCCCTTGCTACGTCAAGAAAAAAATACAGGTGGTCATAAATCTGACATAACTGCAACAGCTCGCCCAAATCCATCGCGAGCCAGCAGCTCCCAAAACGAAGGCAAGTGGAACAACGCATGTTGATGAAACATCCCTGGGCATCCTGAAGCAGACAGCTGAGAAAGGACCGAGTAATGCAGGGAACTAATTTGTTGAGACTGCACATGACGCACCGGCATTGTCTGAAAATGAGAGCTTGTGAAGGCTAAGGCATATACCACGCTGGGTTTAGTGGCCTCGTGTACAATTAAATATCTGCTTGCATTTAACAGACGTGAAGATAATCTGTACTCCATTACTTAGGACCGAACTGATGTAATGTTTTTATATTAAACAGGACATTTGAGGACTACCTCTGCTTTTCAGCAGCACAGGCAGTCTCTGCTTAACAGAAATGCTTTAGAAACTTGCGATATCGGAGCAAACTACAGCAGCTCTTTTCCTGAACGACTTCTCCCCCAGCCACAAATAGAAAACAAAACAGGTTTAAGAAAACACCATTGAAATACCATCCGTGTAGGCGCAGGCTAGTTTGGGGAAACCTAGTCGTCTAGCCCTTTCCCACTCCAAACCAGCCCGAGTGGCAGGCTAACGTGGCCGCTGGCTTTTGCGGGGCACCCAGTGTGTGCGGTGAAGGGAGCAGGGGTGAGCGGGGAGCACCAGGTACAACCACCACCTAACAAAGCCATCACCCGGCCAGCGATGCTCCAACCCCTCCAGCGTGCTCCCTCCATTGTCTTGTAAATGCCCTTCTCCCGTGAAAGGCGGCATATGGGCAGCTTCCTCGCAGGAGACCAGCCCAGCCACAGAAGGCGCAGCCAAAAACTACCAAAATCATTAACAGAGGGTATTTTTCACGTCAAAGAACCACAGGCTGAGGCTCCGGTAATCTCCAAAACGCTCTCTCCCCTGCAAGAAAATGGGAATAGCCTTTTTGTGACTGACAGAAACCCCACACAACATGAAGAGAGAACAGAATGAAGACATTTTTATTACTAACACCAATCTGAGCGAACACAAAAAGCAATGGTTTAAAATCCTCCTCTCTACACTACCTATGTATCCAGCAGGCATTCTTTAACAAGCACCACTTGGTATAAAGGTTTCACGTGTCTAGGCAAAATGCAACTGGGTATAAATCAGCTTAGATCCTTTTTTATCAATTTTTTTTTTTTAAATATACCAAAGAGTTAGCTGCTTGTATCTGTATTTACATAGTCAAGGAAGTAACTTGCCTTCCAGGAACGGTAATCTAGTGGCAGTACTCAGTGATTTTGCTTTTCAAAAATCAGATTGCCTATTTAGGTATTATACACCGAAATCTCTTCTAGCCTTACCTTAGACTGCTGAATTAAGGCCCCAACAAATAATACAGGACTATCACCTGTCCTACATGGTGTTCTTGTTTCCTCCTCCTACAAGAAAATATGATGTAACTGTACTAAAAGATAAGAGGGAAAAAAAAAAAAGACAATGTCTGCATGGCATGGTTTTGAAGGCCTAACTCCAAGCACACATTTTTGGAAAGCCTGTCCACAAGCCTTTATCAGAACATGTTGTATCACCGACCTTGACAGAGCTTCAACATCGATCAAGCAGGATTTTGCTCTCAAGTTCTGTTATATTATTGACAATTTCTGTGATTATTTACCACAGCAGTTCAAGAGGGACTCCTCTCCAGCAGCGAAGAGCAAGAAAAGTAATTTAAATTCTGAAAACGAGCATGAAGCATCATCCTAAGTGCATCCAACGCATCAGCTACAATCCAAATTCATACCGTGCTGATAAAAATCTCACAAGAGCATCTGATAAAATTGCAATATAATGTAAAAAGGCAAAACAAGAGCCAGCCCCTCCCATGCCCCCCAAAGCCCCAGACACAGCTCCAAGTAGCACATGCAAAGGGTAAGGCTTGCCTCTCACTAGTTGCATGGCTCAGCATCCAGGACAGGGGAATCTCAGTACCTAAACTGCTATGTTCCTAAAAAAAACCAAAAAACACCCCCCCCCCCAAGAAAACCTGTCCAGACATCAGAGGTGCTCGCCAGCGTGGCTTTGTTGGTTAGGAATCGCACCCCAAACTGGACAGTTGTGCTAACCAAATTCAATAGTACAGCTCTGAACTTCTGGATTCTGCCCTAACATGAATAAAAATAATAATACTTACCATTGCTGACCCAAGAATATAAACCAATAAAAAGTTAGCATATTTTCTAATTTTTAAGGAAAATGTATACAAGCAAATGAAATCTTTCACAGAAACCCTCAGTCAAAAAAAACGTGATAGCCATCGCTTGCCATTATAAAGAAAAGAGGTCAAGGAAGCACTTATTACTAGTAATTTTCTTGAAAAGGTTAAGTTCTCTCTTCAGTTTAACTCCGTTCTCCGTATTCACATGACTACACCTATTTAAAACTGAGTAGATTTTAATCAGTAAACTGTCAAGAAAAAAACAGCATACTTAATGCAAACAGAACATTACAAGTATTTACATGAAAAACAAAGACCTACCACATTAACTATCCAGCCCACACTCTTCGCAACTGAGATTAAGGCTTGTCAAGTTTAATCATGTACGTAGGATCAATTTTTTTATATAAACACATCTAATGCGCATGTGTGATGGAAAAGCAAGAGACCCACAAAAGGCAATCAAGTAATCCACCTGTATTTCTAGCCTGCTTGTAGACAGAAATAGCACATGCATCTTTCCGGCAATATGCATTTTACAGATGAACTCCAAGAAGAAAATTGGGCTTGTGAACCCTTGTCTCCTTGGCTATCTCCACACAACAAACACGGGTATATTTTTACTTCATCATAGCTACCCTATAGGCAAGGAAACACACTCTAGCTCCTACCTAAAAGCCACCGGTCAACGTAAATTCCTTTTTGATGTATAAACCTATGTTGCAGTGAAGACAACTATAATGGATGCAAGGTGAACAAAGAATACCCCTCTCAAGCTCCATTAATAAAAAGATCTGGTTTTTCTTGTTCTCACTTATTTCAAAGAAGTCCAGTTTCTTTTGTCTTGAAAGGCTATGGGTTTTACTGAATCAGTAAATTGGGGCCAGTAAAACTTGCCATGCAGCTTGAAACCTGCTCCTAATACGGACACCTTAGTGCTACTGACACCCTGTTTTCCCCATTACCAATTTCATTATTTACTACCATCAACACATCAATTTTTCCAATCTATCACCAGCAAAATTGTGAGGATACTATGAAAAAAAAAAAAAACACCCCCTGAAAGTTGAGAGGATGAAAAGGTTTTTATTGAAACTGGCAAACCCTATCCTCTTTTCATTTTTAATAACAATACACCTATTAACATCAATATTTAAGCTACCAGAAATGAAGTAGTGCTCTGCAATTACGGTGTCAGATCCCACAATAAATACCAACACATCTTATATTCGCTACCACATCCAAAAAGTATAAAGCAGATGTAGTAATTTATTTTAACTTTTACTCAAGGGACAAGTAATCCTGCAACAGATCAGAGATTAGAGCTTTAAGAGATTACCTTAAAATAAAAGGTGAGAAAACATTCAGAACATGATCTCTTTTTGTCTGTTTTTAATCAAACATCAGAATATAATGAAGGCAGTGTAATGTAAAAACATACATGGCTTTGTCATGTTCAAAACAGTTTATTTTTTCCACATACATGAAAACAGTCGATTTTACAAATATATTTACTTATTGCGTAATTAATAGTAGAGTTAAATAATTATTCCATCTTAATAAGAGCACTAGATATTCAGGGGTCCAAGACAAATGGAACCTTTTGCTACTTTTCATTATATTTACCACAAAATAGTTATAATCATGTAAGGACTATTTACAGTAAACATGGTAGAGAAGGAAGCATCCCCATCTCTTTGACTTATCAGATTGTATTTTGCGTAACATACAGATTAATATAAGTTGCAGAAGACAAAGCTTTTAGAACTAATTCTGTACCACCCATTCCAAGAAATTATCGGTCATACCTCCTCTAACTACCACCGACTTAAAATAAAAAAGATTTTAACAAAGAATTTATGCGCTTTATTCCTGTTGGTCTTTACTATTCATGGTTTCTTTTTTTTCCTCCATACTATGTATTAGGAAGGACAGCATGAGGAACAATCAGAAGGATATAATCCTGAGAAATTTCCACAAGATTAAATATGTATTTCTTTGCTATCACAGGAGCAATCAGTCTGGCAGCATTGCATCACATTCATCTCATAGGAGTCATTCTCTTTTTACATTTAAATAGTGTATGACTAAACAACAGCTGCTAGTAAAAAGAAATGGTTGAATTAATGAATGTTGTTTGCTAACTTAAATGTCCTTTCCTTTTTACACGTATCGCCCCACTACAGTATCGAAGTGCAGTGTAAACTGGTGCTTTTCTGCTGAACTCATACCGCCTTTACTTAAGGAAGAAATGCTCAGAGCTTGCTAACTCAGTACATCTAGTAGCTGGATTTCAGCAAACTGCAGCTTAACATGCTATGTAAAAGGTATAAATTACGTTTCCGAGACAGCTCCAGGCGCTGCCTTGTTTGGAGTTGATTACTGAGCAACTATGTTTCTCCAAACAAACTAATGTGCAGAAGGGTAAAGGGCAGTGAAGGTAATTATTGGAAGGAAACCTCTCCCTAGGCCAGAAAAGAATAATTAAGCTTGTGCATGTTAAATCACATAGGGGAAGTGAACACTGAAGTAATCGAGTGTAAGCGATAGCAAGACCTATCTACAATCTTCTTGAAAGAAAATTAAGGCAGGGGGTAATCTAAAGCGGGATTGTTTAGGCAACATGAAGGCAGTATCCCCAAACTTCATTCACGCTTCTTTGTATAAATGTACACGCTTCCCATACACACATGTGCATACCCCCTGACAGCAGAGAAAACGTTCAGTAACCCAGTAATTAAATGAGTATGCTGAAATCTTAAGCAGTTAAATTGCATTCAGCAAGACTGGATCCAACATAGTTTACTTATTGCTCATTAATCTCTCTGCAGATAATATCTTTTTAACAGTTAAAAATGCTTAAAATACGACCAAGATTGTCAATGTTTAAGATGTCTCTTATGCTTCGACCGCCACGGTGTTTTGGAAACTGCCTTGTCTAAATGAATGCAACATATGGGAATAACTGTGATGAGTTTCTAGTCTAGTCCTTCCTCAAAAGCCTTAGGCTATTGTGTGAAAACTTAATGAAAGTCATTTGCACAACCCTGAAAAGCTGGTGAAGAAAAGCTGTAACAGAATCTCCTTCTGAGCCTCTGAGTTGCATATCTGGGGCAAAGCGCCTTTCTACGACATCAGCAATGCACTGTTGCTGCTGACAACATGGCAGCAGAATAGGGGTTGTTTGCAGTTTTAATTGCACAAACTCTTGGTTGTTATTTGCTGAAGCTTCTTGGATGATCTGCCTGTGTTCTCTGAAAAATAACTATGTGCTAACTGCTTTTAAAATATAAAGCAATTTCTAACATCCTATGCACTCCAGGGAGATCTAAACCAAAAAGACACTACTTCATAATGACAGGTTAAGAAGCAATCCCTTTTAAGGCCATGCTTGTGTGTTTGAGCTCCAAAAGGAGAGAAGCAAAATGTGTAATGTAGGCAGACCTTAAGGCCTTCCCGATAATTTTGGAGATACGCATTGTTAAGAGATCTGCTACCAGCCTCAAAAGCAGCGTCTGCTAGCACTGTTCTGCTGTGAGAACCCTTCTGTCTCTTTTACCAAACTTTAAAAATTTATAACTTGTCTCTTAACCCTTTTAGTAAAGCCCTTAGATTAACTTTCAAAGCTGGATGGATATCTCTACATACCAACAGATTTCCATCGATGTACAACAGAACAGTGTCTAGGCAGGGATCCTCACCACTATCATACACAAGGCTTGCACTGCAATGCAAACATACAGGCAGGGCTCAAATCCTGAAGCAGGGTACCACTACTCAATGGTTGTTCTTTCTTTAAGTAAGAGATCCAAAGGACTTTTGTAATACTGAAAATGGTCATACGAAAAAATACCTCTGCATTTTCACTGTTGACTCACACTGTGTTCACCTGTTCTCTTAAAATCAGAAGCTACTTTTCAATTTGACATAGTAGTTTAAAGAAGGGCACCAACAATTAAAACTTACTTAACACCTGGGACGAGTGATTATTGGCACTACATACTTGCTATCCTTTTTCTCCATAACAGCACAACGCAACTAACGTATCGTCTTTTGAAAGAAGTGGGTTTTTTTTAAAAATGTACATATATCATAAACACCACATGGAATGCTCAGTTTCCCTAGTACCTCTAAAGCGTGAAAAACCAAGCAGACACTGGTCGCACAGGAGCTATCAGTGAAACTCCCATGTTCAACCAGTGCCTGTTGAAGAGAAGTACTCTGGAACAGGGATAGTTCCTCAGTGATGCTGTCAGTCCTGAATGCTGCAATACATAAACAGGGCAGGAAAAAAAGGCACAAGCTCTTACTTTAAAAAGCCAGATAAAGTTCAGAATAGTACCTGTTGCATTTTTAGCCATTCAACAGATCCAGCTCCATGTAGGTGACTCCATACCCATTTTTGCCATGACTAGTATTTACTACGCCAAGGTTGTAGATAAAAAAGATCAAAGTCCAGCTGTACTTCACCAAATGGCGGAGGGGGGCCTCCAGTGAGCATAACATGTATTTATCAGACATAGCAAAACAGACATCCACAAATGCCAATTTGCACGGCATTCTATAAAACAGCCCAAAACCAGAAGTGCAATGGGAACCTATGGCAGAATGTGTATTCTGGCCAAGCAGGCTGTCGGACAGTACAGGTATGATGTTCAAGTCGCAAGTGTTCAAGTACACACCTTGCAGTCACCAGGAAACAAAGGAAGTGAACTAAACATTGCCCTTCTATCCATACTGTGGGACATTTATAGCTACGTATTCTCTGCTGGCACAACTGAAGTTCATGGAAGAAGACGTCTTATTGCCATGGTAAGGCAGAATTTCTCAACTTTGTGATTACTTGCACATTACATTCCTATAGTTTGAAGCATTTGTTTCTATTATATTTATTATGGTAACAAAGCTTACATGGGCAAAAAATTCTTAGTCTGGCACGGACATTAAGACAACAAGCAGTCAAGGATCAAACTATACAAAGCTCCCCCAGCCCTCCCAAATACCTTACACAGAGAAGCCTGAAGGGCCTCAGCGGCTCCATACAAACTGCGAGTGTGGAGCAAGCCCCAAGCCATGTCTCCTGCCAGGCAATCGCAGGACAGAGATCAAACAGAAGCCATCTAATCCCACTGAAGATGCCAAAGGACAAACTGGTGGGCAGAGCAATTTGCACAGCAAAGTGGCCTACAATATCAGTCTGACCCTTTTAGAGTAAAATAAATCCGACCAGACTCCGAATTCTCAGAGCTCAATTCACTAAAAAACGGCATTAGGAAGGAGTATTTTTTTTATGTTTATGTTATTTGTTATTATTCCACTATTCTCTATTCCTGATGGCACCCAATCAGCTGAGACCAGGTGATGCACTTTGCCTGAAGGAAATGGGGAATATATTTGGCGAGACAAATATCCAGGGTATTTGGAAATATGTATCAATCTGATGTGTGTTACAGGATTTCTCCCATTGACGCAGTTAGTTATTAGGGCAAAAAAATTTATCTTCTGTGCGTGAAGAGACAATGACAGTGCAAGCAGTCTTACTCTTAAGCAGGATTTCTGATATATTATTGTTTAAACAATAGCCTTCTCTTTTGAACACATTGTTCAAAAGAGCACAATTTCTTGCGTTCAACTGGCACAATTACTTAGGAGAGCTGAAAAAGATTTTTTTTTAAGAGGAAGAACTGGCATTGCTGCACAATTGCAGAGGCTTCTGCTGAAGCAATAAATGACTACCATTTATTATACTCAATACAAATCAAAACCCTGCTTAAAACTCCTAAACATTGAGATACTGCATGTTTTTGGTCTGGAAATGGGAGACCTGTTTTTGCAGGAAGCAGGTTAAAAAAAACCCACCACGTAAACAAACTAGTTGAAATTTTTGAAAATGAGATGTCAAGCAAGAGCAAGTCAATTCTAAATAAATGATTAATTGACCTGGATATTGAAGAGATTTAATGGCTCCACTACACACTGAGCACAAAGCCAGCAGATTTACCCTTGGAAAAGACATGGATTTTCTACACCTAGCAAGACTCACACTAGTTCTGTAAAATATTAACAGTTTGGTCAATATTAGCACATACTTTCCCCCCCCCCCCCAAGTGTTACAACCAACAGCAGTAAAAAAGTACCAAAAGGCAGAAGCCCGTCCAGGTCCAAACCACCAGCAACTACATTCTCAGAGTAGGGGCCCTTACACAGGACCATATCCTTTTCTCTCCCCAGCTCAGCTTTTCCCCCCTCCAATTCCATGAAGACCACCAAGACCCCAAGGAGAGACCTTGAGCATTTAGTGCCTCAAGAGGGCAGCGACTTGAGTGCAACTGAGAGAGATGAACAAGGAGTTTGTAGATTGCTGGTGGCAGCTTTGCAAAATTCCCCTAAAGAACATGTAAGTCTGGGCCTAAACGCATCCATCTTCCAAACAGCGCAGGGCTCCCTTGAGTAGGTTTGAGGGCTCCTGATTTGTAGGAAAAGCCCAGAGAACTGCTGAGAGAGCTACAAGCACGTTTCCCAGTCTGGGCAAGGTTTCTCGCAGTTAAAAACCCAAAACGTTTCCAGGGCTTTCAACCAAGGCACCTGATGGCTCCTTCACAGCTTTTACATGCAAGAATTGAGCCAAGGCCAGATCCACCAGATCTGCCAAGTGAAGAACAGCAGACAGGTCTCCACACAGAAAGACCCGCTGCCCCAAAGAGAGAGGCCTGCACACCAAAGTCACAGGTTTCAGCGTCCCTTCGCTTTTCCAGGTGAATCAACTGTATTTGCTACTGTTCCAGATCAGCATTTAGAAAAACAGCAAGGAAACTGCTGAAGTAAGAGTTATTTTTAAAAACATACGAAATGCAATTTTAACAAGGATAGCCAGGACACCCCTTACATGAAATTTTAGTAATGAAGAAAGGATTGAAGCTAGACACAACCAAGTCCTTTTAACAGACATGGAGCAGCAAGCTTCCCCAGATGTCCTCTCCTGCTCCTGACTCACACCATCTTCTCATCCAAGGTGGTGCTACAACAGAAGCAAACCATCCCTGCTTTCCTGCCGCAACCCCAAAGCCCCGAGTGCAGGAAAAACAAACTCTCACTTTACAGGCTAACACACTGTGGTGTCCCGTTTGGATGACAGGGAACAGTTGGTCCCATTCTGTGCTCTGAAAGGGTAAGTAATGGGCGTAGAGGGAGACAGACCCCAAGGCATGCTCCAGTGGGACCCTCGCATCTGCATTCACATCTTCTGCATCTGCAGAACACCAAATACCAATCACCACAGTGCCCAAATGGTTCAGAAAAAACATCACTTAGTATCACGTATCGGGAAGAATGAAATGCGACCACGGTGAACTCTACCGCATGGTCGCTTTATTAATATTGCATTGCCGAAGCGGCTTTGCTCTACAGCTGGGGTTCTGGTCCCATGGCAGAACACGGCATCACGCAAAGTACGATGTCTTCGGCAAGCGCATTTTGATGGCTCACAGCAAACCTTGTGGCTAGCTTACAGATCTACCATGAAGTTTGAAGCCCCCAGCCCTCTGCCCTTACAGCCCCGTACACCGCTTGCAAAGACGGGAATGAAATATTCCATATGTTTCCTTTGTCAGTGACATGCCTATTGAAAGCCCAGCCATGCCGCTCTCCCCGCTGGGGCACTGGGTCAGACTATTCATCTGTAACCATGCAGATGTCAAGAAGGTAATGGGAAAACTCCCAAACAGAAACACATTTTCACAGAGCAAGGTTATAAAATACACAACTGCATTTGCAGCATTATTAAGCTAAATTAAACAGGTTTAGGCCTCCCCTGCATACCTCTGGAATTGCACATCCATTTATGATTCATTGCTAATTGTGTACCATTTAAAAGTCCGAACACATTTGCTCAAAATTTTAAGGCGAAAAAAGTCCTTGCAAGACCCTAGCATTCCTCCAGGATTGGTTCAGGAGAGAAAAGTAGGAGGAGGTACACCACTTTAAAAAAAAAAAAAAAAAAAAAAAAGTTTTTATATTTTAGTGAGAAAATGCTCAACAGACCTGCAAAGACAGCTGTTTACTCTGAGGGCCTGACTGCTCAGGGCGCTCTTCAGAGTGCTCGAAAAAAAAATAACGCTTTCTCTTTTTGGGAGGGGGGGAAAAAAAAAAAAAAAAAAACCCACCACTTTTTTTCTGTCCCAAAGACAGCACCGTCTGTGTCACTCCTATCCCTTCTTCCAGACCATGTTGACGGTTTGAGGCTCCTCCTGCATTTTTAATGCAAAGCTTACAGGAATTAGTTACTATATTTTTAAAAAAGTAATAGAGTTCTTAAGCTTCATAATAGTTTTTCTACCCCTGAAGAAAAGAATTAACTTTAGTATTTTCTTAACTTCAGATCAAAAAAATACCAAAAAAATTTTCAGACTCAAAAATTAATTCTATTATATCTTCACTGTGCCAAAATCTTGAGGTTGAGTTGTCAAAAATCACCATCCATTGTCTGAATTACCTACAGGTAACAAAGTTACAAAACAAGATTTTTAATTACTTTTAATAAGTAATGTGTACTTATTAATATTAGATTGAATAAAAAGCCAACACTGATGCACATTGAGCATCAAATTTCAACAACAGACCTTACATGTTTTAGAGTTATATGCCAACAAACATCCGGCTACGTTTAAAGCTTGAGAAACACAAGAAACTTTTTTCAATAGTGAAAAATGTATTGCTCTTATCTTCCATATGCTCATAACTTTTCAGGTGTCCTTAATGAATTGTATTCATCAAATAGAAATGCAAAAAGCACACAAGAGAAGCCTATAAGGAATTCATTTTTATTTCTGCCATGCCATGAAGACCGTTCTTCCTTTGAGAAGATATCCAATTAAACAAGATATATTGAATAATATGCTTTTTAATAGGTTTAAAAAAATTTATGTCAAAAGCTTAGCCAACAAAGTTCTACTAACTCCAAAACACACTGTATGACTGAAACAGGCCACCTAAGAAAAATAGGACTTCCCTATAACTCAGTAAGTATAAACAGCAAATATAAAAACACACCAGGAAAACAAGGCTGACAAAAATTCATGAAGTTATATTCTTACTTCCCAAAACCAAACACATTTCTCACAGATGTCAGACCCCAGTCCACCAGAGAATATATATTGGTATCATCTGTTCAAAAATAGCTAACTGCATTTTTTAAAACACGTTATCATATTGGCTCACATTATGTATAATGCCATCAGTTATATGTTCAAATTCAGCAATAGTTTTCAGACACCTACTTTAAACTGTTATTTTTGAGGTCACTACAGTCCTCCCTGTTGTTTTGTAAAAGATGTATATCATTAATAATATAGTTTGACTGGCTGTATGCAGAATATGCTTTCAAATTCAGGGTGAAGCTAAAATACAGATTTCCCCTAATCTTTCAGTGACAGTAATATGTTTCTGGGAAGTGGAAAGTTCTGACCTTGTCACAATCCTGTAACAGTTAAGTTATTCAACAGTAAAATAAAATGCATTCTGCTATTTCAACTATGTATTTTAAAATAAATGACATACGATTTGAAAATATTGGAAACTTTCAACTTCAGTGAAACTCACTGACAGCTGCAGTAACTCAGCACTTTAAAAAAAAAAAAAAAGCCAAAAGGTCAACTGTTTTGCCAGGTAGATCACACGCCGTTTCTGCATGATTTAATTATGCTTTCCAGGCACCCATACATCTAATGCTAGATGTTTCCGATTTGGACATACCAGCTTTATTTGGAACACAAAATTGAATAAATCTGGGCCTGACTCTGAAACAAAGGCTTTCAAAGACGTTTATGGTGAGGACATAGTAACACCAAGATCTTCCTCTCCTCTGTGTGAGCTACTGTGACAGCCATCGCCGCGTGCAATTCTACATCAACTGAACCAGTTGCCTGTCTGTCAGCAAAGGAAATATCAACAGCTACCTCCACATTTCCAAAAGGGTTGTGCAGGGCAACCTGGCGGTGGGAAAGCATTAAGAACCAACATCACATGACCAGAAATCTCTTTTCAGACCAAGGTTTGAGAACATCTTATCAGAAAACTGCAGCAGTACCTGAAAGGCAGGTATGAGAAACTACGGAAGAGTATTTCCCTATGGCAAAATCCTAGGTCGCCACTGCAGCAGACAGTGAGTCTACCAGGTGCGGAGGATGGCCAGGGACCTCTAATGTGGGACATGCTGTTGATACTTCTGTTAACAAAGGTCTCGTAACATTTAAATCTCTGTTGCCTCAATTAAGAGGTTTCTTCACATAGGGACGGCTTCTTCTCCTCTTATCCTCTCTTATGTACCCTCTCCCACCTTTGTCTCGTATTTCTAGCATCATACAGATCTCTCTAATTCTTCCTCAAGCTATTTTTGACTTTCTGCTTCTTCCGTAAAGAACCCCAAAACCACAACTTGGCAGTACAGAGCTGCAGCCTGAAACACATTCATCCCTTAATAGAATAACTGCTGGCCATGAAGTCCCATGCGGCCATGCTGAAGCTAACCAGCCCCATCCACTTCACTCCCTTGCTTATTTGCAAAACAAGAAGCAGGCAAACCTGAGTTGTTGGCAAATCCTCCAGAACATAAACACAACATTAGTTCATGCCCATTCCCAACAAGAGGACCATCTTTAGGAACAAGCTTTTAGGAAAAGCACAAGAGTGGCCGAGAGGAGGGAAGGGAGAGGAGGGTCTCCAACATTCAGAGACACTCCCGGAGCCCCGCAGCTCCCATGCTCTCTAAAATGAGATATGGGTGCTCAGCCCTTCTGAAATATAGGCCAGTAATTTTCTCTGGGTAAATAAGAGCTTGTGTTCTGCAAAAATTGCTGGCTTAGATGTAGAATACAAAACAAATAAAGATCCTTGCGGAGGAGGTTTCTTTGGGTTTTGTTTTGTTTTTCAGTCCTTATATTACAGCTTCCATATTTTCCATCTCAAGTAAATTCCTCTCAAGAACTGAAAAGGTAATTATTTGCTAGTATAAACTTACTTACACTAAAGTCCAACTTTTTTCCATGCTGCAGACTTATCTTAGTATTTATTCCCCAGAGTCACACTTACGAGCCCCTGCCAGTAAGCACCAAACGAGAAGTGACATATTGCTGATACAAATGAGGTCAACATACAAAATAAATGCCAAATACCTGACAAATTACGTGCTATGGCAGGGCACTGGGTTTTCTGGGGGAGGAATAAAAGGAAAAAAGGAAAACACCAAATTTGCTGCCAATAGAGAACATAAAAGGGGTAAAAAATACTTAAACTCTGAAACAACAACTTCACTTTTCTGTGCCCTACCTAAATGTCTACTTTTTTTACACAACCGACAGACAAAATCAGCCAGTTTAAAATGAATCATAAAGACTCCAATTCTTGGGTGAAATCCACTGGAGAGACTGCCACTGGAGCCACCGGACCCTGGTCCCGTCGCCAGGCTCTGCCCACCATCAGGCGCTGGATGCTGCGCTGGCAAACTCAAGTCCCTCTCCTGCCCATGGGATTTCACAGGCCTGCACAAATGTAATGTTTCTGCCAACTAATAGGAATATTCATATTAAAATGACATGATCGTGTCTTTCCAAAAGAAGTATGGAAAGCATGTTTTTAAAAAGACAGAATAAGCCTTTTATTACTTGCCATCACATCACCAGCATATGGCATAGGCAAGTGAAAAACTAAACAGTGTAACTGTAAAACCTTCAAACCTCTAATTAGATAAGGCTTTTCTATCTCAGGAGGACTGCAATTATGCTACATTTTCCAGACTCAAGGTCATGTCTGGACATCTTTACTTTTCACCATAATAACTCTGCTAGACAGCATTCACAAAACCTCAGCCAGGTCCTTACTGTGCTTATCTGACCATAGCAGGATGCTAAATATCTGTGTGTCAGTACCGGACGTATTAGAAGACGACATCTCACATCTACCTACTGCGTTTCATCACCATTCTACAAAAAATAAAAGTGCCAGATGAAAAGACAAAAAAAAAAAAGTGCAAGCTCTGCTGAATGAGAACAGAACCATATCATTTTTCTGTTTATACATAAACGGAGTAGGGAATTAACTTAAACATGAGACAGTGTAGGTACTTCCAGATAGTCTGCATACTGAAAATTAAGACAATCAACTCTCTGCAATTGCTGAAGCAACTTGCAGTATGAAACAAGCGAAAAAAGGATCCTTCACAACCACCACATCTTGATCTTATAAAGCTAGTGCATAACACAGCACACAAAGATGGACAGTATTAGGCTAAATGAGTAATAAAAACCAAAAAGCCAAGACAATCGTTTCATCCTGAAGGTCTATTCTCTAGTGCAGCCAGGGCTCGGAAGCCCTCCCTTCACAACTTGAAGAAAGTAAAATTAAAGCAAGGGACCCTGCCATTCCCTGAAAATACAAGCAAGAAGCACTAGAAGGAAAATTATCAGTACCGTTTTTGTTTTTCAAGTGCCCAAAATATAATAGCAGACACTGAGAAGGGACTGCATTCCTCATGGTTGTCAGGCAAGCCCCTAAAACAGCCAGGCCCTCCAAAAATCTCTTCAAGATGACTGCGGTTGGGACGACTGGAATTTGAGTTCTCAAACTGACACCCATGAGAAACACAAGTACAAGTGTGCCCTACCTTAACTGTCTTCCACTAACATGGATGTCTTCTAGCACACGGCACATGAAATATCATAGCAAAGATCAGGAGCGTACTGCATTGACTAAAAAACCCAAACAAACAACATTTTCACATTCTTGCATAGGCATCTCAACTTGCTGGACGACAGTTATTTTGCAACAAAGCAAAATCACAACCTTCATAAACAGAAAAACAGGCAGCTAGTAATTAGGAGTTACATAAACACCTACCTAAATTACACAGAACAAATGGCCGCCTACAGTAAAAGTATCAGGTAATTATCCCTGGTCATGTCCTCCTGACTCCCTCTGTGTTCCTTCCCATCCATCCCATCCTCTCCCCTCCAGCCCCTCAGAGAGTTTGGATCTAGTGCTGCCACCTCTGTCTTTTCCGAGCACTTGTACATCTCCCAAAAATCTCTTCAAGACGACTGCGGTTGGGACGACGTACTCACCTTTCTTCATTCAAATTCCATCTCTCACAGCACAACGATGACTCAAAAGTAATGAGCAGATACTCTGTCTTTCCAAGCTGCTCGGTCTGATGCAACTGCCCTCACGTGACCACACACCGTACTTCGGTAACCATATAACCCCCCTGCTATGACCCCAGTCCTTCTCTCCCTGCACCCCAGCATTATGGTTATAACGCATTTAGCCAGGTATGAATGCAGTGGAGTGTCTATCCAATGCATGTTCCGCAAAAAAAATCTGCTGTGTTTGGAGGAGCTTTCTAACCACTGCAGTAAGCAAGGAATGAGCAGCAGATCAGTCAAGAGCTGAAGAAAGAGAAGTAAGGAAAGAGAAGGGGAATCCGAAAGGATACACTTTGGAGGCTCTACAGAAATCGCTGCCTGACCATTTGTGGCAGCCCAAGAAACATGGCTGTATTTTAAAAATACACCTTGGAAGTTATGCTAAATTATTAAAATCAATGCAAAGAAATTAAGACTGCAGGTAAACAGAAGTAGTAAAAATTAAACATCAGCCCCTTTCCATGGTTCTCAATTGCCTTGAAACTCATTCACTGCTAACTTGGGTTAACTGTGAGCAACCTTTCCTCAGTTGCTCTCTCCCGGCCAAAGCCAAACCGTGGGCACAACTTTGCTTTAGTATTACAGAACATCGCTTGTAACACACTCTCAGCCATCTCTACGCTACGGACTCTCTGCTGCTACGGCTATAATCAAAAGAAGCCCCGTAGCAACGCTAAGGGGATTTCCTGGCATCGTTATGCTGCCTGACACGAAGCATAGAAAAGCTTTCTTCTCTTCACATAGCTAAGACGCTTTGCCATGACACAAACATGTCAGCTAGGGGGTGTGATGTTATTTTCCTTTTCCTTTTTTTTTGTCCACACAAGCCAACTCAGCTTCTCTGGCAAAACTATACATTGCACAGCCCAAGCAGGTCAGGTATGAGTTTTCTATTGCCTACAAAACTGTTTTCCACATACCCTAAACTTCCAGTGGCCTCGCTACAACAGAGACTATTCAAGCACAGAAGTGCCAAGAAGTCACCCATTTTTTTCCTTCTGTAAATAAGGAAACGGCAGCTAAACACAAATGGGGACCAAAAGTATCCTCCACTGCCACAGAATGAGATAGCGAAAAAGTTTCTACTCGAGTTTAAAGAATGCAAAACCAACAGCGACACAAACTCATCCCAAAACATGAAGTGCGTGCAGGTCTCCTCTCACTTTTGCTGTAAGCCTAAGTCGGCTTCTGGAATTTTACCTGCACAGTAAGTAGGAACTTACAAACGGAAACTCTTTGGCAACCTTATCTCTAATGGGTGTTGGCTATGACGACTTGCACCCAATTAGACAACGAATGCCATGTTGCAGACACGCAGGGATGTACCCAGCCCATTTTACAAGACAGCCAGACAATGTAGTAGCCATAAAACCTCGCGCTTAAATGCGGGTTTTACCAGATAGGCTTCAAGTACTTTATGAAATTGGGTAACATCGCTGGTTTAACCTGTGGAGGAAAGAGAAGACGGTTTACCAGAGAGTCCAAGGCTTCACAACGGCAGCTTCTGACGCCCTACCCCAAACACTCACAAAACACCATTTCTGCCACAGAAAAACCACCACAAAGTGAGCTCCCACTAGCACCATATGAGCACAAAAAGGAACAAAATATTTAAGCGCAGGTAACAAGCGAGACCTGTAACTTTTGCCATTCATCAAGTACTACACAAGCAAAAGGCCCAGTAATCTTTCTCCACCCAGCTTGAACAACTAAAAGAAAAAAGTGTCCAAACAGGTAGGAGAAATTGGAAACCTGCTCAGTAAACAAAACCTCCAGTAACTAAGAATCAGACTCCCTTTGCATATTAAGTGTACGCAAACAGAGAGGAAAAAAAAAAGGTGACATTTTCGAAGGCATACACTACTACCATATTTTGACAACGCAGCAGTTCAGTACCGATCTGAAACCACGCGCCGTAATTTGCTGTAGTGCGCTCTCTATTATATGTTGTAAACGCAGCGAAGCTTTAGTAATAGCAGACCTGACCACTGGCCCATACAAGACCTCAATCCAGCCTGTGAAATCTTTGCTGAGAAGTGGGGCAAGACTGACAGGTTTTATTGTGAAACTTAACAGGTTTGTGGATTAGCAAAACTACCATACTGAAAGCTGCAAATCCCTCTTCCGTCATGTCTCTACGGAAGAGAGTGTTCGTTCCTCAATTAAGGTTTTATTATTAAAGTTATCAAAACTCAGCACAAGATCCACCAGCTTGTGCCTAGTTTACAATACCATAGGACACCGGAGAAACTTTTTTAAGAGTTTATATTTTTCTCCATCCATAAGCAAAACTCGACAAAGCTCCCGAGCCTTATTTACGTTGGTTTTTCAAGGTTCAGCTGTGCATCCCATACCGAGAGATTTTGCAAAAGCGAAGGCATACTTAGTTAACTGGATTTACGCGTGCTGCGGACTGAAAATGCCTTGACTTTTGGGAGAAGATCGGCTAGTCTGGGAACCGGTTTCTGAAGAGAACTGAAGAGAAAGGCGCTTCATTGCGAGGACCTCGAGTAGAGGCACACACACGTACAGGCAGCGATTCCCCCCCGCCTCAGGACGGCACCAGGACTGACCCGGACCCCGCCAAACCCCACCGGGATCTCCCCCCTCGCTCCCACAGGGGCCACAGGACCCCAGCAGCTCCCCCCGCCTCACTCCGCTAACCCTCCCGGCCTTTTAAA
>NW_008796218.1:12678192-12684195 GCF_000699145.1 Aptenodytes forsteri | reverse complement strand
CGGCCCCTCGCTCCGGTGCCCGCCGGGGTGCGCTTCGTTACGGAAACGCGACTGAACGACCAGAGGAGCCGCGGGGCCGGGGCCGGGCTGGCCCTGTGAACGAGGGCAGCGCCGGGCCCCGCCACCCCAGGACACCAATTCCCCCGCTCCAGCCATCCCGCAGCCCAGCCGTCAAGCACCGGTATGAAGCCACCCTGGGGCTTGCAGCGAGAGGTGACAAGGGCAGCAGCCGGCTCCTGTGCCCCGTGCGGTGCCCAGTACAAGAGGATCCCAACTGGCGTTGCACATCCATCTTGGTGCAGGGACATGGTACCATGCCGTCTCTCTTCCGTATGGACCTTAAGCATTTCACTCTTCCGTTACCAAAGCAGGCGCAACTGCATCACAAACTTTTCTCAAAATCGTTTTGCTGTTAAAGACCTGTTTCCCTGGCACACAAAACACCACCGATGCTCTCTGGCTTTTATAAAACCTATACGTCGTAACCAAACTCGTGCCGGCAGCCAGTCTGTGTCCTCTTTTCCTTACTGCCTTAAGAAAAAAAACAAAACAAAACTGAAAACCTGTCTGTCCTTGTGGTTAGGACCCTCCATGACCATGTGTGTGCTGCTTTTCTCTTCAACTAATTTTTTTTTTTTTTTTTTTTTACATTCTTTCCTTTGGACACTTCTAACCTGCAGCCACCACCAGGAATGAGCCCGCTACATGTTCAGCTCAGCTCACCCACGCAGCGTGCTCTGTGCAATCACGTATCTTACTGGGGATGTCACGGCAGCACTCGGGTAACACCAGTTGGGGCCTCTCACTGTTGGCTTCCTACGGCCCAGACCCTGTAACGGGCTCTGAGTAGACGGACCTGGCTGAAGCGAGCACTGCAAAGGCACCGGAGCCTGCCCTGATGGCAAGCACTCGCACCATCTACTTTACATGTCTCATTTGGATGCTCTGAACACACCTGGGGAGTTGCCTGCCCGGCTCCTCCGCCGCCAGCACAGCCCCCAGCTGCAGCCTAAATCACACCCAGGCAGGTGCCTGTGCAGCCCAACATAAACAGCACAGATACCCAGAGAGCCCACTAAAGAGCAGAGCTTTCCTAAGCCCTTCTGCTGCTACGTAGGTAGGTAGGTATCGTTCTCCTCATTTCATGGATGGATGATGGAGGAGCACAGTCACGGGTAAGTGACTGACAACCTGCCTCCGCTGCAGCAGGGAAATGGGACGAACCACAGCGCTGTGCGCACAGTGAGCTCCGCCAACTTCCCCAACGCCAGGAGCGGATTTGCAATGGTGATTGAACCCTCAGTCCAAAGCAAGAGCAACAGTGCAAGGGTTTCACATGGCGCGGTGGCACTTACCTCAAGTTGCTGCAATCTCGTCCGAAAAATCCCAAATACCCGCGCACACACAGCAAGTCAAACGCGTCGGGGATGAGGCACGCTTGCCCCCAGCAGACACGCAGTGAAGAGGCAGCGTTCACAGCAACCCTGGCCCAGCACTGGTGCTCCGATGCACATGCAGACGAGTCAGGGTTGAGGGGCCCATACCTTATACCTTACCAAGGGCCGCCCTTACCGACACGGACATCGCAGAGGACACTCTTCATGCCAAGCTGAGGTCTGGGCTAATCACACCTTCTTTTCCCCCACCTCAGTCAGTGCAAGGAAGAAAACTGTCAGCCTAAAAGCGGTCATTTGGTGAAATTTAAAAATCAGGCATGTAAATAGTGGAGACCTGAAGATTTAAAATCACTTGTGCTAAAGAAGGTAGAGTACACACTGAGGACGCTGGAAATACAGATCTTCCAGCCACCACCTCCACCTCCTAGCTTTCTCTCCATCATTTTTTCAACTGTTCATTCCCTTCTAAAAATATTTACCTAGTTACTAAAAATATCGTTCTCTTCCATACTGGGAATCCTGTTCCTGATGCACTGTTTTTTTATGAACATCATCATTCATCACTGCAAAAATAAGGTCATTTTAATAACTTGCTGCGTGCTTGTCCTATACCCTGTGAGCAGTACAAAGTTCTCACCAAAGCTGAATTTACCAACATATGATAAAGCTTTCCATAGGTATATAGACACATATGGTTAGCTCTTGTCCTTCTCCCTGGTTGATCTTGGCAGGGGAAACACACCGAGTCAAATCCGTGTTGTTCTAACAACTGTCAGGGCCAAAGAGACTGCACATTCATGTCACTGTCTCTGTGCCAGCGCTCAGGGACAGCGATGGAGGGGTAGGAACCAGAATAGCAGGGGAAAAAAAAATTAAAAGGAATTATTTTCTAGGCATACTTTTACAAAACAAACCCGAACCAATCCAGATAAGAAAAAGTGACCTTTTTTTCCCAACTGGCAAAGAAAAATAGCAAAGTGCTTACACTCACTCTGCAAATAGTCTCACTTCACTAACCAAAAATAATGGGAGCAGAAGCAGCCCTCGGTGGCTGCGTGGCGTTCGGAAGACGAACAGTGGCATGCAGCATACTTTGTACTGCAGTACTGGCGACTTGCAAAGCCCACAGAACTTCTCTTCTGGAAAAAAAGGACAAAAGATTTCTAGTAAAAGCAGAACAACAAAGCACTTTTTTTTCATCCTTTGAAACACTGGAATAGTTTAGATTTTCCTCTCAATCCTTGCCTGGTTTCAATCTTTTGATTTCTTTTCCCAGCATTGCTTCAGGTGTTTTTTCCTTAGTGGAGCTATCTCAAGTCTCCATCTTCCAAACTCCTGTCCTAGGAGCAATCTCTTGTCCTTTCCGTTCAGACGATACTGCTTTGCTTCTTCCAGTTAGGATTAACTGGCAAATTAACTTCCATCCTTTCCTTATTTTTTCAACTTCTGCCTGCCTCTCGTTGGAGCGCTGCTCTCTCCTCTCCATCAACATCCCACAGTTCTCTCTCTTTCTTCTTATGCAGCCACGCGTTTGCAGGCACTTATTTGTTTTATTTTCCTTTATAAGGAAACCCCTAATGTTTACTGCAAAGCTGGTTTATTTATGTAACAAAGATCTACATGCTAAGGTATTTCTAAGCTGAAAAAAATAATGGGTACATTTTATTAAATGACCTATTTAACTAAAAATTGTACCCATGGGCTTTGAAATTATCATGGTTAAAAAACCTAGTCTGAAACAATCCTCAACACCACAAATTCCAAGAAGCATCCTCCAAAATACAGCATAAGGCAGCAATTACCTGCCTTAATAATAATTAATAGAAAAAACTGCAAAGGAGAGAAAAACCCCAAGGTGTGCTATATGCCAGCTGAAGGAGATGAGGTGGTAACAACCAAGTTAATTAAAAAAAAAAAAAAGAAAGATTTGCTTCAGTTGAGCTGTGGAGAAACTACGCTCTGCTCTTCAGCGAAACTAGGAAGCACCATAAACCAGTCTATCGCTGCGTAAGATCTTCTGGAATTAAAGCCCATTGTACAGGCAGGTGTTTGTGAAACTTTTGTCGGGCGTTTGCTGAAAAGACATTAGGAAAGCTTGAAAGATGTAGGGAAAAATGACAAAAGTCTGCACGTAGGATTTTTTCTGCTACTGCCACAAAACTGTATAGCAACACTTCAAAGACACGAATTCATTTGGATTTGATGGGAGTTCGATGTGAAAGAGCATGCAGATTAACACCCGAAGCACTGACACAAAAATAAATACAATTTGAAGTTTGACGGGGGCAGCAGAACTCCTCGAGGCTGGAGCTGTGCCATGGGAGGATGGCGTAAAGCTCATAGTCGTGACAAAAAAGTTTGTTTTGCTTTAAGAAATGATTAGACTTTATAAAACAGGAAGCTCACCAGTATTGGACCAGCAGCATCATCCTCAGATTTTTCTTCTCCGGCGTTGTTTTTGCCAATTGATGCCATGAAAGCAGCGCTGATTTAAGATGGAATTGTGCAAATGGTTAATGCTAATATTGGTCTGAAGGGGGTGAGAGGTCTGGCAGAGGGAGGCAGGGACCGACACGCTGTTGGTGTGTTGGTCCTATATTGTGAGCTGCTCCATCCCCCCATTCGAGTCCCATATTGTCGAGAAATTAATTAACACTTTGATTCCAGTTCCAAGGACTTTAATGGTATGCCGGAGAACATCACATAGAGCTGCTGTGCGTAGAAAAAGAACAAAGTCTGGAATATCTGCACTGACAAAGCAAGTTCTCTTAAAAATTAAAGTTTACTCCTTCCCAGAACCGAGGCTGAAACTTTTACTCAATTGAAGTAGAACTGAAAATCGCTTCAGGAAACAAGTGTCAAATGAAAGAGAGAGGCTAAACAGAGTTCAGAGTTTTGTCAAGAAAATGACTGCAAAGTTCCAAACCTTGATATAGCAGAAACACAGAAACAATTTAAGACTTCACAAAAAAAATATTAGATTGGGAAAAAAAATAATTAAGAATTGTTTTGGTAGGGCCAAAATCTTGCCCAGAAAATGGCTTTGTCAATACCTACTTTACACCTCTATAACACAAGACAAACTAACGAAGACAAGCAAGACCACTAAGATCCACAGTTTGAAAACAGGACATGGAGAGTAAGGGGAAGAAATGCACAACTTAAATATTGAATAAAAACAGGAGAGAAAATTAATTTTTAAAATGCTGATAATTAAATATTACCTCTGTATGTAAACAATACTTAACTTCCAACGGTACAGTGCCTCTAACACTATTTCTGTATACGCATTGCCTAGATGCTCCAGAGCGTAATGTATTTTGCAGGCTGGCCTGGTAAATCTGTTCTTGCTCAGTCACCCCAAAAGCTGCCTCCGGAATCCAGTGAGCTGGGCTGTGAATAGAAAAGGGATGTTACACCATAAATACAAGAGAACAACACCAGACAGTTTATTCCAACACCTTCAGTAAACTGAATAGAGCGAAGCTAAAAGAGAGGACAGCCCAGAGAGTGGAGGGTTTTGTTGTTGGTTTTTTGTTTGATTTGGCGTTTTTTTTAGCCTAGGAGTGTCAGCTCCTCTGCTGTCTAGAATTAGCTCTGGAGATTCTCCAGTACGATGTAGTCTCTTTTAAATAAAAGGGAGACCAGTTCCCACTATAATGTAATAGCATCGTAACATAACTAATTTTATCTTAGCACTTTAACCCAGGGATCAGTTGAAAATAGGTAACTACACAGGAACGAAAAAGTGATTTAGGGCAAAATAACTAGTACATAAGGTTAGGTTTTAGCCCAATATTCATGTCAATCTGTGTTCCATCTAGAAATTGTTGTACTGAAAGATGCTAAAACAGGCTTTAATTCCTATCGTGCATCTTATTCTAAGGGCAGTACGATATTCCACTGTAAGTAGAGAACAGCACATCTTCGTCTTACTGTATAAAAGCAGGCATAAGGCAGGAAGCATCGAGTACCCGTCCCTCGGGCACCGTCCCCTCCTGTCCACTCCCACCCAACCCAGAGCAGCGATGGGCAGTCTGATTCCCTGGGCAGGATCCCAGCTTCTCCTGCTTTCAGATGAATCCCCCCCAAACTGCAGGCCTTTGGCAGAACCCCCCGGGACGGGCAGACACTGCGCACCTCTCCTCTCTGTCGGACCACTTGCCTCCTTCCCCGATATGCTGGTTTAGATTCGGGCATCACTTGACTTTGTATGCACTTCGCGGTAATTCAACAAGTTTCTGAGTTACGCTGAGCTAACGGACTCTCACTCATTTTAAAGAAATGGGAACGGTCTGTGCTAAAATGCAGGTGAGTCATAGTTTTAAAAGTTAATTTTCTTCTATAAAATACTTACTACAAGCACGGCACGATAAAGATTTTCTACAGACATTCTAGCGTGAAATACTTTTAACGTTAAGACAAATCAAATCATAGCCAAAGTGAAATCAGCTCATGACCAGAAGGTTTATATATGATGAGCAAATACTTCGCAGGGAAGAGGTTACAAAGAAGTACATGTAATTCAGTGAAGACAGAGCCACTGTTATTAAGAGCTGAATAGGGAAACAACCTGCAAGAACAAAGCCTAATCGCTCAAAGCCAA
>NW_008796218.1:12664037-12677979 GCF_000699145.1 Aptenodytes forsteri | reverse complement strand
ATACCCCTTTTCCCGAGGTCCCCCACGGGAAACAACAAGAATTTTATTTTTTGGGTCACACAGCCTATTTTTTAAGCCACCGAAGCACTGACCAGTTTAAAATTTAAGGCAAGACGTTATACTAGGAATTAAAAAACCTAAACAAAGCAGTGCTTTAGGGGTGAAATCTGCTTTTGCAGAGGACCAGCTTAAGGATTATGTAGCTTTAAATCCTACTTAAACCCTGTTTTGAAGAATTATAGTGGAGCTGAAGCAATGTAAAGGAGTAAACTTCGATGATAAATTATTGCCAGAACATGCCCACAATCCTAAGCTGTTTCGCAAAATATTACTAAAGCTTCTGTGTCAGAGTGAATAAAATCCTTTTGTTTAAGTTCTTTATCAAAGAAAACTTGATTTGATACATTACCTATCATCACCACAGAATAACCCAAACGCTCTGGAAAAAAAAAACCCACACATGGAGAAATACATGGAATCGTATAAGGGAATGGTTAATCATAATGTAATCATTTGGTAATGAACAATTTTCAGTGCAGTGCTAACAAATGATTTCCTTTTAAGTCATAGATATGAGAATATCCCTGATGAAGACTGAGGGGATACACTCCCCATAGGTTTCGAGTTGAATTTTTTATTAGTATAAATTAACCCGATAACATTCCCGGGTGCAATGTATTGATTTAAATCACGTTGCGCACATGCCAGATACCTTATTTTGGGATGTTCTCTGAAATGACTAAGTCACTGCATGAGGCTGATTTCTTCCTGTGCGTGGAGCCTTGAAGATGAACAGAAGCGTTGGCTTTGTTTTGTTATAGCACGCGATTCCTCACCGCTATCTAACGCTTTGTCTGTATTGTTCTTTGTCTCTCACTCAAACGCTGCAGTGGAACAAATATTTTATTTTTATTCGTATTTTGAAGCAGTATAAACATTACTAATCTGTGGGTGCCTTAGTTTCTGTAGGATTGACTTTAGAACGTCCTTTTGAAAAGCTCTTAGAGTTACAAGGCAACTGACTCAACAGGTTTCGGCAGAGTCCTTATTGCCAGAGTAACTGAGGAATCCCAGCCTTATTTTAAGTAGTTTGTGTCTCGGGGGGAGGAGGGGAAGCTGACTGCTAAGTAATTAAGATTTATCATCAAGTTGAGCTATCAGATACTAAGCTATCTTCAAAATTTGGGGCATAAGCATACACTCATCATTTTGGGCCTATTTTATCCTCTCTGCCAATTTCTTTATCCTTGTCTTTCTTGCTCACTGCTAAGTCGTTTCCCATGATTTCTGTCTGGCTTGCCATGCAGGGAGGTTCAAGTTTTGTTCTGTAGTGTGAGGTTAATGTAAAAATGACTGCGCCTGCAAAACAAACCGAAAAGCTGCAAATGCCAGCGCACTATTGTTCGCCCAGAGAACGGTCCTGCTTTTAACTCGCAGAAGACGGGTTGTTACGGTTCTTCTGCCAGGTGGCACCCCTCGCCAAGCCGGGCTTAACCCAAGCTTGCCTTCAGTATTTGCAGATGGGGTGTATGCCGCAGAACAGAAGCCAGAGAAATAAATCCTTTAGAAGCCAGGAGCGTTTCTCCACCTTGGGCATCGGCTTGTTTGGAGGCAGCCAGCCCATTTTTGGAAATATTTTTATGTCGTCTTCTCTGTCATTAGATACTGAGAAGGGTATATAAAAGCTGAAACAAATACTTCAAGTTTTGAAATCACAACCAATGCTAAAGGTCACAGTATGTATTTCCACTGCGGAGGGGCTGGTGCCGATTTGAGAACTGACACACGCTAAACACTGATGCTCTCCAAGGGGGCCAGGCACTTTTCAAAGATGCTTTTGGTGGAGGGGAGCAAACGTACCAGCCACTGATGAATCGCTACTTGGGACATATATCCACTGGCCACCATAACAAGAATGGCCTAACACCACGATATTACTGCCTAGCACGCCAGACAGGACATGGAAATGAATGTGAAAACTTTGGGGGACACCTAGGACGAAGCAACAAACCTCTTTGGCAATGCTTAATAGATGACAGAAACGTCAAAGATACAACCATAACTTTTCACAAGTAACCGCAATCCTTTATCACCATGATCCATTTTTTTTTTTACTTACCTCGTTGCATTCTGCTTGTCTAATTAGAATTACTCTTGCTATTTCATTTGAATACGTCCTCACATTTATCTAAAGCTCTTGCTGTATGATTGAATTGCAGCGTGACCCACGTCCAATGCCAGCAGCAGCTCAGACACGTTATACACATTTAATACCTTCAGAAGACAGCAACACAAATACAATTTCTTAGGGACTCCACATTTACCATGGAGATGACTGAAACAAAGCATGGCTACTGCAGGCTCTTGGCTTCAGCAAGGTTACGGTCAGGAGCCTGCCAAAAACATAGCAAGTTTTAATACGTATACCAGAGTAGGTATTTGCATCTCAAGCTGTCTGCTCCTGCTGAGGGACAGGCTCACTTTTGTACTCCTTGGAGGAAGAAAAAAAAAATGTGCCCCAAATGAAATCGCCGAAGAAACTGCAAAAAGTCTTATTTCATTTTCTACTGTTCCCCCCCCACACTTCTCAGAAACACTTATCTTACAATACCAGCCACAAAACCTCTGATTTCTTAGCAATAGATTGAGGCTCTCTGGAGCCAAACTATTTGTTCTGTGTTTGTACACTGCAAAATACAATAGGATCCTGATTCACACCCGGGACTTCTAGGCGCTACTGCAATGCCAGTAATACAATAAATCACTAACTTTTGCCTTTTACTTACAGCTACTTGAAGCAGGTGAAAGGCCTGATGACTTATTTCCCTGCTGTTAGCCACCCAGGCTCCAACACAGATTAGATTTTATTCAGGCAGTGCTACTGTACCGCTCGGGCGGAGAAGCTGAGCTGCGATAAGAACCATGTTCAGGTGGTTTTACTTACCTTCGGAAGTACACAACTCAAGTCTTGCACTGTTCGGGAAGCTGACTTTTTGTTGGTGGGGGTGGTTTAGTTTTTTTTCCCCCTCTACAGATCTATTTTCTAGATAGCCAAGGAGAAATGAGAAAGAAACATGGAAGAACGTATGTCTGAGTGCCTGTAACAGATGATATGATGGAAAAAATCCAGTGACTTCATACAAAAACCTGGGTAACTCGTAGATAGCCACGTTTGCCTCCATGCTATCAAATCAGATTAACCAGCCAGGAAAATACACTATTTTTAAAACACTGGTGAAAAGAGGTGGGGGGGGGATTTACTTTAGAGGGAGAAAACGAGTGTTTAAATATCACCATTTCTCAACAGGACACATCATTTCAATGCAAGGTTTTATGAGACTGAACACAAATGCCCAGCAATATCGGAATGTATCCATCTTACTCCAGCTTTTGTATTAACAGAAGCCTTTCTATGTAAGCAAGATTTATCAATACATCAAACTACACAATTAACCAGATACAGAAGTCTTACAGGTATCTGAGGATTGTTCAGGTTGGAATGAATAGATCCAGTTTCCTAAGTTTTGCGATGTGCAACAAGGCTCCTTTCATTTTTCTTTGAGAAGCGGGGAAGAAATTATTAGCGTGTGTGAGCGGAAGACTTTATTTTAAACCTTTTAAGCCTTTGTTACCAACGAAACACCCAATTTACCTAGAAAAAACCCCAAACAAAAATCCCCCAACAAACAAAGGTGAGGGATGCAAAGAGTTTGTTTTACTTTTCATGATCTTGTCACTCTAGACCTAAGATGGGTCTCTAAAACGAGAAGAAATAGTAGCACATCAAAACTTCAAATTCAATGCTAATTAAATTTTAAAAGGTTTCCCTGGAACTTTTGTTGCAGTTTTCCAGTTCATGTGTTATCAGTCCTCTACATCGAATAAAAATACTCATATAAGTATTTCTGCATATATTTTCAATTTGCAGTCTATCCTACCTACATTAAAAAAAAGTCGTCTTACATTCAGAACTGAAGCATTTTCTCCTACCTTTATCTCAGTTCGTAACTCCAGGCACATTTTTCTGAGGAGCAGACAACCTTACAAGGTCTTTAAATAATTAATTACAGAAATTCAACATCAAGTATCTTACTTGAGATACTTGCTTCAAACAATTAAAAGATAATATCTGACAGAATAATATGCATCATGTAAGTTTATGCAGCTGAGACTAAGGAGGTCTCAAAAATGCAGGAGGTCCAAGATACGATAGATACTTTATAGCATTCTACTTTTCTTCTCCAACAAATCACAAAACATTGGGGTAGAAAAGGGCAGATCCGTAAGCAATCAGGAGGACAAAATAATAACAGATTTAAAGTTTTTCTCTTCAGATGCCCACACAGGTGCAGGGTGTTTATGTTATGCCCTAGAGATTATAAACAGCCAATTACAGCAGTCTAAAAACAGTACTCAAAATGGAAAGTCAGAAGAAAAACGCACAAACACAATGCACATGAAATTTAACTTTTATTTTTCTGTTGATAAAACCCAAAGATCCCTCACAGCAGCAATAGATGCAGAAGTTATCTGCAGAAATGATACCTCTTCTTAATCTGTTTGCATACCCAAGTATGCCAAGTGTGTAGGGACTGCATATTAACACAGTACAGGCACTGCTCAGTAGTAACAGAGATCAAGTTTCTTGGCATATTTTAATCCACCCTCTCCTTAATATTATAGGGGTTTCATAGTATTAGAGATGACGGTTAATGAGTTGTCTGTTTATTGATTTTTTTGTTGTTGCAATTTACAAACTTATTAAATTCTACACGTACAATTTATATGCCCAGATACACCTCCCCACATTCGGTAGTAATTGACAAGCTGTATCCAAATGCTACAATTCAGAATGAAAATGCTACTGCATTTAGCAGCTCTAGCTGCACTAGAGTAAGTATTTCCGTAGAGTAACAAAACACACCTCTTTGTTCAGTAACACAAGGGATACAGGTTTTAAAATGCACATTTCTATCTTGTATCCATACCTTTCTTTAATATATATATTTTTATATATAGCTCACGAATCTCTTTGCAATTTACAAACTTATTAAATTCTACACGTACAATTTATATGCCCAGATACACCTCCCCACATTCGGTAGTAATTGACAAGCTGTATCCAAATGCTACAATTCAGAATGAAAATGCTACTGCATTTAGCAGCTCTAGCTGCACTAGAGTAAGTATTTCCGTAGAGTAACAAAACACACCTCTTTGTTCAGTAACACAAGGGATACAGGTTTTAAAATGCACATTTCTATCTTGTATCCATACCTTTCTTTAATATATATATTTTTATATATAGCTCTAAAACAAATCTCTACTATTTTACAATTAAATTAAAACACATCCACAATTGGTCTAACTAGATTTTGGTCTCAATACTTTAAACATTAGCTGTTCCATAAAAATATACAATTCAACAACACAGTTGTATCAGTAACATGAGGCCTTTTGAGAGAGGCCTATGAGAGATACCAACCACGCAATTCAGTGCTCAATGTCATCTAACTGATAAATACTTATACTGCATTTTCAAACTATCGGTATCTTTAAAATCCAAATTTCTCTTTGCAGGCTTACCATGCTTACAAACATGCAGAAAGCAATCACATTTCTCACTTGCCTGTAGCAATCACATTTTTTTCTTTTCCAATAGATCAACTGACAAAGCACAAACTTCATGCTGTCATTTTTAGATCGCTAACCTTTTCCTTTCTTTCACATACTGAATTATTTCACAATGGATCATACTGCTCCATGTGAAAAGACTAGGGATTAGCCACATAGCAAGAACTGCACTTTTCAGTTTAAGCCTCTAAGAATCAAATTACTAACAGTCAATTAGGATGCACTCATAGCTGCCATACAAGTGAACAGACACCCAGTAGACAATCAAGTTAATTCTACATACATACCAAAAGGTGAAGCTTTAAAAAAAAAAAAACAACCAAAACCAACCAACCCAAAACCTAAACTACACAAGTACAGCCTCAAACCTGGTAGATTCCAAGAAGTGGATCTCTGTCCAGAAAGTTTCTTCAAAACGGCACACAAAAACTGTGCCACCATCAACCACGCTTGAGATAAGATATTAATCACTTATACCCGGAGATTTCCTTATTTACCACTACAGCACCATTCCACATAAAGTTTTATAGCAATGGTGATGTAGTACTTCTGCAGGACAAACAAGAATCCTCCAAGTCAGAAGCAGTCAGTAATAAAACCCCAGACAAGTTCACATGTCAGGGTAACCTGGCACATAAGCCTCAGCACATTTACTCTTATAAATGTAATAATCAATAATTTAGGTACTAACTATTCCGAGACCAATACAGGCAGTCTGTAGATCAGACTACAACAGAACATACTGAAAAACACAAGAGAGGTATGACAGTTAAGAGAAGTATTTCTTTTAAACAGCAGAAAGTCAGGAAAACATCTGGACTTCTTTTGCACCGCATTAACGTATCTTCTGTTTCTGAATATAAAAATACATCTAGAGAGTCAATCCAGAACTGCATACACAATTACATTTTCCCCCTTGCTGCTTTAAAATCAGTACAAAATAATATAAGTTACAGGAATGATTGTTGCAAATTTGTAAATGTCAGCTATTACAAAATCATTATGTGAGAACACCAACTGTAAATTATTTACAGGTGAGGTAATACAATTTCCAGAGTAAAGAATTACGATTTAGCAGAAGTGTAAAAATAATGTACTCACCAAAACATTACAAAATCTGGTATCATTATCAGCTACACAGTAGATCATGATTAGTTTTGTAGTTGATATACAACATATTCTTAAGAAAAGTGCCAAAATACTGCTACATAAGAACCTTTTTTTCCAAAATCAGTCAGCAAAAAAACCTGCAGATTCTATGTTAAGTAATACCAAAAGAAAACAGGAAAAAAGGGATGCCAATTGTAGAAATATGTCTTATTAAATGCCTTTGAAAAATCCGTAAATTCACTTTCATGCTTCAAGGTCTGACATGAGAGAGACTTATTTAAAAAAAAAAAAATCAATAGAAATATCAACATACATACTTTTTTTAGAGTATCTTAGGCCATTTTAAAAGTATACATTCCTCTTAAGCCGTGAAACACATGGAGGTTGAAAACATTCTAAAAATGGCTGAACTGCCAAGGGTTGTTGCGATCAGTGGCACAAAGTCTTGCTGGATGCCAGTCACTACGGACGTACCCCAGGGGTCTGTACTGGGGTCCATGCTGTTTAACATTTTCATCAATAACACGGGTGACGGGTCAGAGTACACTCTCAGCGAGCCATTCGGAGGGACCTTGGCAGGCTGGAGAAATGGGCAAACAGGAATCTCAAAGTTCAGCAAAGGAAAGTGCAAAGTCCTACACCTGGGGAGGAATAACCTCATGCACCAGTACAGGCTGGGGGGCTGACCAGCTGCAAAGCAGCCTTGCAGAGAACGATACCAAGCTGACCATGAGCCACCGATGTACCCTTGCGGCAAAGCAGCCCAGCAGCCTCCTGGTCTGCATTAGGAACAGCACTGCCAGCAAGTTGAGGGAGGTGATTGTTCCCCTCTGCTCAGCCCTGGTGAGACAAAACTCAAGTTCTGGGTCCAGTTTTGGGCTCCCCAGTTCAATACAGACACGGGCATACAAGAGCGAGTCCAGTGAAGGGCCACAAAGGTGATAATGTGATTGGAGCATCTGACAGTCAAGGAGAGGCTGAGAGAACTGGGATTGTCTAGCCTGGAGAAGAGAAGGCTTAGGGGTGATCTTACCAATGTGTGTAAATGCCTGGTAGGGCATAAAAAGAGTCAGACTCTTCTCAGTAGCATCCAGTGACTGGACAAGAGGCAATGGGCACAGATGGAAATATAGGAAACTCCATTTAAACATAAGAATGGACTTTCGTAGTGTGAGGGAGATCAAAACACTAGAACAGGTTGCCCAGAGATCTTCTGGAGTCTCCATCTTTGGAGATGCTCAAACACCCAGCTTGTCACAGTCCTGAGCAACCTGCTCTAGCTAACCCTCCTCCGAGCAGGGGGGTTGGACTAGATGATCTCCAGGAGCCCCTCCAACCTCAATCATTCTGTGATTCTATGAAAAGGACAATGTCTTTTGTAGCCCAGGCATTGCATCAACTGAGTCACAAAGCAAACTATAAAATGTAAATGGAATATATTTTCTCTTTAAGTTATTGCATACAATGTTAATTTTGCTGCCTGCGTTTTGCCGATCTCATTTTTTCAAATCTCGACTCCATTTCTTCCAGGACCTTTGGCGTGTATCGCACAACTAATTTAACCTTTCCTTGAGCTGCCTTCAGCAGTTCTACTGCTTTTTCATGATGTTCACCTTCGACACTCTGCAAAGCATAAACCATTAAGTACAATATTAGTAAAGACACACACTGAAAACAGATTTTTTCCATTTTTTGTACAACTTCCATATAATCAAATATTGAAGTATTCTAGTTTGAAGACTGCACATGGACAGCGTCACCCAAGTTCAGGATTTATTCTTCAGCAAATCAATAAGAGGTGATGATGAATACACTAATGAGTATTAACAAAAGAGTAGCGTGAAACTTTTGGTTAGATTTATGCTGATCAATTAAATTCTGTATTTACATACAGTCAGTGAAATAAGGATAACATTAGGCAATTATGAAATTACACTTAAAAATCAACAACTTCAGGATGACACTTATTTAAAATTCAATTTAAATTTAAAAACACTTAAAAATCAACAACTTCAGGATGACGCTTATTTAAAATTCAGGCTTGTTTATCTTCTTTTGGCATGCATTTTATATTCAGTAGTCACCCTCAATTTGCCTAGTAAGTTGCCACAGACAACTGCAAGATAGCTGCCTTCCTGATGTTATCCTGTGTTACGACAAGGCATAACAGTGCATACTGGGCACCTGCAATAGAGCAGCCAACATGCAGTGTGTTGCTTATCTTAGTGCTCCACATGTCTCTCAGTAAATGCAAGGTATTCAAGTTAATTTCCTCTAAACTGATTAAGAACAGCCTAACCCAACTCAGCAAGAACAGAATAAAAATACTTTCCTAAAACAACTCTCAGAATTTATTAGGGTTATATTAGATTCATCTAATTACAAATTTAAGCAACAATTCTCAACAACTGCATCCAAATATACATTCCTGGACAGCATACATTTTATCAGCAAAACTTATTTCTCCCAAACTTATTAAACACAATGATGGGACTACCCCAAGCCTACCTCCCACTGGTGCTATTAGAAGCTAGAAGGCAGGTGATGTACCTGTTGATTGGAGGGTTTCCCCGTTACTATAAAGTTACTTACAGAAAGAAAGACAACAGTTAAAAAAACCCAAGTTATTTCTCTTCTATCAGACTTAGACAACACATACATTTGAATGTTTTCATTTTTGTTATTCAAGTGGATGTGTAGGCTGTTCTGTTTAAAACTGGTAATAAAAGGTTTGTAAAGTTCTATGTTTAATTATATCAAAACACCTAGAATTCTGAAGTACACTCAAAATCTCCCAGCTGAAAAAAAAGAAACTTGTTTTAAGGCACATCCACTGCAGTCTTGGCAGTGGCAATTTTTTTTTAAAGTATTAAATTAGAAATTACAATTACAAGAAAATGCCTGTCATATGTATTAAGATGACAGGATTCCATCTGTAAACATCAGAAGAAGATTCTTCTTCTGAGACCACATTAGCATTCTCAACAGTATTTTATGCACTCACTCACTGTATTCTTACAATGGCTATATATATTTACACATGTGCACGCACACACACGCAGTCATTGTTAGCTGTACCAAGTGTCTGATGATCAGGTTCACTTTGGGGTGGAGTGGTGGTTTTGTTTTCTTTAAGAGGGTCTGTGGGTGAGGAAGGCCTCATCTGAAGACAGTTCTACACCTGTCCCTCAACGCTTCAAAATAACAGGAAGACTAGGCCAAGGACAGTCGCATCACTACAGCCATGTTTTCTCTTACATCTCCTGAAAAGGACAATTGGACTCCCAGGTAATAGTCAGGAGCCGAGCATGTCAGGGATCTGTGCTAGCAGGGACTTCCCAGAGTACAGACACCCAGTAAGTCTCTATCCCTTTCACGTGTCAAAACAACCCACTCAGGTTAAAGAGCACAGGATTTAGTTTGACCCTCAGTCTTAAAATAAAATTGGGTTTCCAGATGTAATTATGAGAACATGAATTTTAAGCTAGCATACAGCTTCTCTGCAAATAAAAGCAAGAGTTTGAGAGATATTTACATGCATTTGACTAGCAGCTGCCTTAAGACAAAGCCTGTCCATAGCCTCCTCTTTCCATAGCCTCCTCTTTCCAGTCACCCTGTGTTTTGCTTTTTGTATTGTAATCTTCAGAAGAGGATACTTATTAAAAATAAATATCCACATCAGCACTTTAGACATATACCCCTTAAAATATGCTAGAAAGTCTCAGTTTTTGAAGCTCAGTACACTTAAGTGGAAGGAAAAAAAATACTACACAACTGAAGGTAACACCACCTTGTAGTTCCATCTTACTACAGCTTTCATTATGCAGTAGCATTTTCATTGGGGTAATGAGAATCTGGTCAGTCTAACGCAACATAGCATAATTTACTACTTACCTCAGAAGGTGCAGAAAACTATATTAATTAAAATCTGCATCATGCAACTTGGATGAAAGAGGAAGCCATAATGGCAGTTTAATACTATTTCACAAAACAGTACTTTGGTTAGATTTATACAACCCCTCAGAATCTGAAATACGACATAAATAGCACAGTTCCCAGCTGAGACAGATAACCAAAGTATAATCCTAGAACTCCCAATGCACACAACTCTACAGAAACGGAAGCAAGTTGTTCTTGCAAGGACAAAAAGAAACTATTTTGCCAAGATTAAAAGACGACATCGAGCTTGTGCCATGTATATTCTTTGTATGCCCCCACGTGGAAACAAGTAGTTACTGCTACATAAAGTGAAAACCAATTCCTACCACTCCGTTTACAGAAAGCAGCTGGTCTCCACGTTTCAGGCCTCCATGTCTATCAGCTATACCGCCAGGGATAATTCGAGAGATATAGATTGGAGAATTTTGTTCTTTGCCTCCCATAATGTTGAATCCAAGACCTTCTTCGGTTTTGGGTAGTTCAACCACTCTGGGATGGGAATGACCTTCACTAGCAGCAAATGCAGCTACCGTGGCCTGTAAGAAACAAGATTTTCCTATTTATAAGAAATTAAACATAGAACCCTTAGCTAGACACAGTGAGCAGGCTGAAAAAGTATTTTTATCTCAAAGTACTTAAATATTAAGACAAATGAAATTAATTCCCTAGATACCGACATTAGCATGAAAAATTTAGAACTCCAAGAATAAAATGGAAAGGGAAGAAACTTAAAAAGAACAAGTCTTTTGTTATACCTTTTAATAACCAGTTAAGCTTACCTGTTTTATCAGACATCTAGATAATATCCTTCTGAATTTTAAATAATCTTCTTCTGATTCTAAAGTAACAAACTACTGTATTTTACACAAGTTTGTTTTTACAAACAGTTGTAAACAGTTTAGTTTGGCTTTTACCTTTGCTGTTGCATTAGCTCTAACTTCTGGGCTACTGCTGATATCCACAGTTTCGTATACATGTTCATACACCTTTAGAGATAAAACAGTTTAAGTATGGGGAAGACAGATATTTTTCTGCTTAGACAGCGTAACAAAGTATCAGTTACAACTTAAAAATACATACATTAAAAAGTACACACCTCTAATAAGTTACTCCCTGATTCACTACAAGGTGTCAAGTGACAATCTACCATACTATGAAGAAACAACTCTCTCAGCATCTTTATTGCTCAGTTAATCCGTGCATATCTAGGTCTCAACCTAAATCTTCCCTCCTTCCACAGCATTCAGACCTCACCATTAATTTAGAAGTGCTTATGGCTAGTCTAATACACCAGACTGGAGACATGGACATGCTCTTGTTTGATTCAAGCTGGAACTCTTCAGTAAGGATGCATGCAAAACCACTTAAGGACAGCTCTTCAAAGCTCTCCCAACAACCCAGCCCTCCCCCTAAAACCCCGTATTTTCCTTCAACTGATGCAACTGACTGAATACCTTAAGAAAAAAAGGGTATCAAAACCACAGAGGCAGTAAGAATACTAATGCTAAGGAGGTGCTTACACCGAGAGCTAATCCCCATCCTCACATCTACCTGCCAATCATTCAGACTTGCTAAGCAATAAACATACTGTCCTCGATAGGATGAAAACAGTAAGATGACACCTGTGTCTACAAACAGATCTGTTAAATCATTCCAGGTTTTGTCATCAGTGGTAGCACCAACAGCAAAAGCAAGGCGTATTCAATCACTTAAAAATCTCCAAGAGAGTATCTGGAATGAAGATGAGGTGGTGCAAGGCTCCACCTCAAGGTGATGTGGATTTAGCTTGGAAGAAACAGAGACAATTCGTACTTTGTCCATTCTGACATTCCAAGAGGATAACAGCCTGCTAGCTGCCAGTAAGGACAGGCTCTCAAGATAACCTCTAAAATGTTATTTGCTCCTGAGCCATTATTTAATACACCTATGGTATCCCAAATTATCTTCTTCTGAACCTTTAAAAATAAGTCTTGTTCTGTTAAGCTCCATAAGTCAAATTCAGCTTTTAGAAAAAACAAAATCAGATTATTGCACTGAACACAAAGGAAAAAGTATAACATACTGTTATTTAACTCAAGATAACTGCTTCCATCAAGTTAACTTACCTCCCTTACAGCATTACAGAATTCACTTTGAAGGACCCTTTGCAAAGCCTGTAGCTTTTGTGGTGGCACTTCTCCACTTCTCTGTAATTTTTCCAGCAACTCAATTGCTCTGCAGATGTCTACAGAAAACGAAAGTACTAGTAATGAGGAATGCCTGAGGAAATTCAAGGGTTTTTTTTTTTGGTTTGGTTTTTGTTTTAAATTAAGTTAATGGAGCAGTCTGTGTGTGTACTTGTATACACCTTAAAACTACATATTAGTTTCATTTCTCCCATAAAACTATGTATCTACAAAATGTTAAAAAAAACCACCATATTTTCCCACTATTTTTAAGTCAACCACAGCAATCCAACCCTGTAACATATCTGGAGGTATCACTGCCATATGTATATTTTAAAGACAATTTGATTTTTTCTTGAAGATTAAATCAGGCTGAAATATTTCATTGATATATACACTATCAACATTTCATATGTATAACTTCATAATTTATCTACTGCACAGATAACATTTTGTTAAAACCAGCTAGAATATTGATAAATAAGCTAACATTCCTTTTATATTAAAAAAAATTAGTTCAACAAGAGTACGCTCGATGCTTTCCCTACAACAGGGCTGAGAACTATCTGGCCTATTTTTTTTTTCCCCCAAAGTGCTCAGAAAAACAACCAAACTCCTTTTGATATTCTCAGCTGAGAGAGAATATCTCTGTAGTTTAGAATCCTCAATCCCAAACCCCTTTGTTCCAGTTCCTAGAAATTTGTTCCTAAGAACTCACATTGTCCATATTCTCATAAATGCAGATGCTGCTTTGTGAAACTGAACTCCCTGTGAAGGATTTGATTCCAGACCAGTATGACTCAAGATGGGTATCAAACACTATGTGACATGCTCCTGGCAGCTCTACAAGAGTAGAATACATTAATATCACTCACTTATATTTCCAAAGTGTTACATTAGTGATGGAATGCGTTGATGATAACTTCCTTCTCCAAGTGGTAGAGGAGCCAACAAGGAGAGGTGCTATGCTGGACCTTGTTCTCACCAACAAGGAGGGGCTGGTGGGGAATGTGAAGCTCAAGGGCAGCCTGGGCTGCAGCAACCACGAAATGGTGGAGTTCAAGATCCTTAGGGCACTGAGGAGGGCGCACAGC
>NW_008796218.1:12657627-12662488 GCF_000699145.1 Aptenodytes forsteri | reverse complement strand
GCCACGAAGATGATCAGGGGGATGGAACACCTCTCCTATGAAGACAGGCTGAGAGAGTTGGGGTTGTTCAGCCTGGAGAAGAGAAGGCTTCGGGGAGACCTTCTTGCAGCCTGTCAGTACTTAAGGGGGGCTTCTAAAAAAGATGGCGGCAGACTTTTTAGCAGGGCCTGTTGTGACAGGACAAGGGGAATGGCTTTAAACTAAAGGGGGGTAGATTTAGACTAGATATAAGGAAAAACATTTTAATGCTGAGGGTGGTGAAACACTGGAACAGATTGCTCACAGGGGCAGTGGATGCCCCATCCCTGGAAACATTCCAGGTCAGGTTGGACGGGGCTCTGAGCAACCTGATCTGGTTGAAGATGTCCCTGCCCACGGCAGGGGGGTTGGACTAGATGACCTTTAGAGGTCCCTTCCAACCCGAAGTATTCTATGATTCTGAATCACGGAAGTCCTTGAAGAGAAGAAGAATGGTCTCTCAGAAAAGCAGACAGAAAGGATTACCTTCGTTATCACAAAGGCAAAGCAGCAGTGATTAATCTACTATACAAATAAGACACAGATTATTTTAGAAAAGGATGAAGTCCTTTTATCCCAAGCACATTACTTTGTTTTTTCAGTAATTAACCTTTAGGCAATCATTTTTCATGTGACTGTATGTCTACTCAATGGCATCATGGCAGCACAGAAGATGTGCAAGAGCCACGAACTTCTAAAGGCCAAGTGTAAGAAGAGAGAATTTACGTAACGATGAAAAAACAGTGGGATGTATGTTCTGAAATTAAAGTGAAGGGCACTGGCAAGAGACTACCCACAGTTATGTTCTGTGCACTTTCGTAAACTATCAGTCAGACACATCTTACCGACTACGACACTGAGATCAAGTGGCGCAGTCAATTAAACAAGGTACAACTTAACCTCACAGACTGATCATCCACTAGCACAGTTAAAGCTGTGTCTGAATCACAGACTGGAAACAAACCCTTCATGGAAGAACATCCAAGTATTATCATTACAGCCACAAGACACACATTATTTCAGATGAGAGTTAAGGTTTCTACGTGCCATGAGAACTTGGCATTTTTTGGCAAGCATTTTCAAGCTTTACAAGCATCAGACATCTAAAGCAAAGAAATAGCAAAACCTAAACTTTAGCTATTATTAATCCCAAGTCTACAGAGAACTCATTTCACACAGGCATGAGTATTTGCTATTTGTACAACAATTACAAAAGGAAAAAATGTTTCTAAAGCTTTTAATTTCCTAACAAACATTTGTATTTCATTTAATATACAAAATATTTGATGAAATTGAAGAGGTTCTAGATGTGACTGTTTATTAGTCTTTCAATCTTTTTATGATGCAAAATCATCAACATCCTTAGTAATCTTTGTGTTCAGCAACAGCAGTACAAATTATCTTAATTTCATGAAGTCTTGCACTGAACAGCTTGAAGTAGAATGATCAACAAATGGCAATAGCAGCACTTCCAATCCTGCAACACTCCATATATTCATGAAAAGTCTAGTAAGTATGTAAATTACAATACAGCTATCATTTAAATACTTGCAGATGTTTGCAGACAAATGACTGTTTCATGCACATAAAGAGTACGGTTCTATGCAGCCATTCTCGAGTCTGTGGTCCATGAACCATGTTAAGCTGTAAGGTACATGAACTTGTTATCTAACAGTTTGATTAGTATACTGCAAGAAATTTTAAAGGGTGACAGCAATCGACTGATCCAAAGAGTAGCTGCAGAAATCAAGACTCCAGAACTCCATTTGCTAATTTCTCCTCTTTTTTGACCTCCATGTTTCATCAATAAACTAGATATATTTCCTACCTGCATCTCCTAATAAGCCAAAATGTTCAACTACATAGCATTGTATACCCTAAGGTAAAATTGGCTAGTTTGGGAACCAGCTGTCTCTTTCATAAAGCGTAGACTAAGAGCACAGAATCAGCTTGTCAAAATTGTATACCCTAAGGTAAAATTGGCTAGTTTGGGAACCAGCTGTCTCTTTCATAAAGCTTGATGACACTTGTCAAAAAGTGTCTGGGATACACTGAACTGGATTCCTTTTAGATGAAGCTAAAGCAGAAGATGCACTTTAATAAAAAAGGGCTTTCAGATCAGAGGACTAAGCTGCTGCTGTAAAGTAAAAACCCAAAGGAGACAAACACAGCATGAAAGCTGGGTCCTCAGCACTCTACAGATGTCCTTTTACCACACTGCACCTCTTGATTAGGTAGATATAGGCAATGGATCCCATTACCAGGACACTTTTTCCCCCAGCTGTTTTGTTTTACCCTGTTTACAGGACCCCATTATACCAGTCTGAAAGTGAAATGAGTGTAACCTTTTCATACTGAACTGCATTAGGCACTATTAGTCAAAAGCCGAAGATTCAATCTCTCCCAGCAACACTGCTCTGGAAAGGAACTAGTTTGGCTGGGAACAGGTGGCAAAACACACCTTCTTGCAACTGTGCCTGGAGAAGGAAAGATTGTTGACTACTCTGCTGATGTAGTTTACTTCCTCCTAAACCACTGCTCGGGGTATGATCAGCTGAAAGCTGTCTTCCTTGCAATATTAACACTATAGTTCGGCCAACTGTTCGGAACCAGAGACTGAAATGAACACTACATAATTGTTTCCATGATGGATTTCAACAAGGAATGATGTAGAAATAACTCCAGAGGTAGGTGATTAAAAAACCCATAAAACTCATTGTAGGATGGAATCCAGACATAATTAAAAATTTTATTTTCTTTTAACCTTTTCGTCCTGTTTGAATCAGTTGCCTGTTCTTCACAAATCATTTTTTGTGATCACAGGATACGAGATTGAAGTTCTGAAAAAAAGATACATTTAAACTAAAAGAATGTGGGGAAAAAAGCCAGCAAGATGCCACCACTCCAAGCATATGTGTGAACAAAACACAGAAAGAGGAAAAATGCAGCGTCCTCATAGATACTCCTGATTAACCACCTCCGCTGCTTATGTTCAAATAGTCTGGATTCCTAAGGTGTACGTAGAGTTATCACACATCACCACCAAACCATAAGAATAACTCTGAAATGTTAAATGTTTTTTCACCCCTGCACTCCAGTGAATTTGGGTGGTGGTGTTTGCAATACAGTTTAGAGGAGAGAACAGACGGGGAGGATTTTCAATTGCCCTGATGGTAAGCATATGGTAACCATTTTAAATCAGCTAATTTTCTACACTATTCTCTCTTTTCTTATGCTATATGCCAACAACATTAGTGATGTTCACTTTCAAGCTGATGATGATTCATCATCAGGTTATCTGCAGTCAACCCCATACAATTAACAGAGGTTATTTATTTCTGTAAATAAAGCTCTTGCTTTTGTAGGCCCATTATACTGTGCCCCTTTTTTCTTCTTTTCTTAAGAAGACCTATATGCCAGAATACTAAATAGCTCCTTTGTTCCACTGATCCCTAAGTAACTCTGCAGATTTGTTTGTTTTCACATAGAGCATAGTGGCAGGGTAATGAGGTGGAGGAGGATGCTGCCTGAGGTTTAACTCAGCAGACCTACTAAGAGCAACTAATCCACTACCAAAGCAGCTGCCCTAATTGAAAAGCTTTAGAGTAGGGAGGGTAGACGAACTGCGGAGAGGGAAGCAAAGTTCTTAGGCAAGTCACTATTTACAGGCCTTCTCTCACACGTTACAAGCACTTCACTTACGGAATGGGAAGGAGGGTTAGGCAAATAGAAAAAACAAATTCTGTGGTAGGTAACACGTGATAGTACCAAACAAGTGGTATAAAGTAGGTATACACAGTGTGTTATACATCTACAAAAAAGCATCTAGCACCGTGAGCAAAGGTGATGGTTCCAATGCGAATGGCAGTGGAAAAACAGTCAGTTCATCCAATCACCTACAGTCCACTTAATTGCCTTCCTTTTCAAGGACAGGATTTCCTCATTCTCAGTATTCTTTTCCCATTTAAATTCCAGTTTCCCCTCCCTATTTTCCTAAAAACACACTAATAAACCAATCATATATATTGTTATACAAGCATGTGTTTACTGAGCTACTGTGGACCTTGCACAGTTCTGAAGAACCACCCTGAAAGGAAGTTTATCATTGTTTCTTAAAAGCCCTGGATAAAAGACACAAACGTACTACAGAAAAAATACACACTAGGTTTTGCATTTTATGTGTTTCCCTACTAATTCTAGTTATGCACTACACAGTATTAACAATACAAATTAAGACTATAAACTGGAAAATCGGGATGAAAACATAAATGTGAGAGAGTAATAGAGTTGAGCAGAACCACGAACAAGTGTAGAGGGACTCCTGCATGTGTCTGTTGTCTTCTGTAAAAACAAGTAAATTATTATTGCTAAGACACCACCTAACATATTGAACTTAAAGCTAAGAATTTAGCTGTGTTTTCCCAGGAAACAGAAACAAGGAGTTAGCACGTTGAGTTAAGAGCTGGCAGAAGTGTTGACACTACAGACATCTACAGAAGGTCTGGGGCGAGCGCACCCATGGAAACCCAGCCACAAACTGAAACGCGAGGAAAATCTTCGGGGGCTGTATAAAGAAAAGCCGAAGAAGCAAGTCCCACCAACACACTAAAAGAACCAGGAGTGAAGGGAAACATTTGCAAAGCAGCTACCGCACGGCTGCTCTCCGGCTGTCTCCGGGAGAGAGGCGTCGCTCGGTGCCCTGCGGCGGGCCGGAGAGGGCAGTACCGCCATCGCTGCCCGCTCTCGCCTCCTCCGCGGCCGCGGCACGGCACGGCGGTGCGCCGCTCCCCGAGGCCTCAGGCCGGGGGGGGGGGGGGGATTGGGACGGAGGAAGGGGAAGCAC